>NW_006238917.1:10483846-10546214 GCF_000375325.1 Capsella rubella | reverse complement strand
GTCCCACTTATTTCCTACTTACGTAACACCCTTCCACCCTTACTTCCACCACTAGCCTCCCCCCCCCCCCCCCCCCCCCCCCCTCCAATTTATTATTGTAATAAGTGCACAAACTTACTTGTATATATGCGTAGGTGAAAGAAATTCCATTTTATATATGTCCTCAGTTTTTACTTTGAACAAAATGTAAAATTTATATCTTTTTTACAGTAGATGCAGTGGGTTTTCTAAACTTTTTAAAAGTATATTTGAAACAAAATACTAAAGTAGTTTACTTCGATTTTATCTTGATGCAAACCAAGTTTCTATAAAAATATACAGTATAACTCTATTGTATTCTTTATTCTTTATCTCTCATATAAAAGATATGTGATTTTAAACTCGTATTTGTATCAAATATACAAAACCGGTAATTGTATGATAATTGTCAAACAGATAATTATATTTTGACAATTACTAATTTCATTATATTCTCTCACAATATCCTAATTCAGAAATTTATAATATCCAATCTAAACTATACAAAAAGGTATATTAGATATTAGATATTAGATATTAGATATTATCTCGAATCTTTATCTTAATTAAACCAAATAACGAATAGTTGCATAAATAAACAAAAAACCTAACGTGATCGTGTGGTAGAGAAGTTTACTTGTCTAACCTTGATAACCTTGCTCACTCGTTTGACCGTAAGAGAAAGAAACGGCTACGATCTCGCGTTACGCAAATCATGACCGTTGAAAAATATAAAGAAAGAAGCCGCGTCCAAAATCTTTGTGTCCCACCTTTGTCCCCTTGCCTATACCTTGCCTCCTCATGCTCCCCGACAACGTCATAATTCCCATCTCTTTCTCTTTAACCCTAACTCCAAAGCAACTTCGTTATATAAACCTCTCTCTCTCTCCCTCACCATTTCACAAACTCCATCGCATTTCAAGGATCTTATCACATTCCCAAGAAGAGCAACAATAACAAGAGAAGAAGAAGAAGACTCAAGAGTTAAAGAAGACTGAGTGATTCTTTGTTGAAACAACAAGTATAGTAAGAGAATATGGCGTATGAAGAAAGCACCAGTGGACTTAACCTTAAGGACACCGAGCTTCGTTTGGGATTACCCGGAACAGAAGGAGAACAACAACAACTAGAAGTTTCTTGCCTCAGAAGCAACAAGCGGAAGACTAACGACTCAAAAGAAGAATCTTGTCCTCCTCCTTCCAAGTAAGTTGAGATCTGAAGTCATATTTTTCTAATCCAAACTTCTTGATATCGCTCGGTGTACTAATGATGAATCTTGTTTTGTAAACTTTCAGAACACAGATCGTTGGTTGGCCTCCAGTGAGATCTAACCGTAAGAACAACAAAAACGTTAGTTATGTGAAAGTAAGTGTGGACGGAACTCCATATCTTCGCAAGATAGATCTCAAGATGTACCAAAACTATCCAGAGCTTCTCAAAGCACTCGAGAACATGTTCAAGTTCACAGTAGGTGAATATTCCGAGAGAGAAGGCTACAAAAAGGGTTCTGGATTTGTACCTACTTATGAAGACAAAGATGGAGATTGGATGTTGGTCGGTGATGTTCCATGGGACATGTTCTCTTCATCTTGTCAAAAACTCAGAATCATGAAAGGATCTGAAGCTACTAATGCCTTATGATCCCTGCCCGTAATGCCTTTCAAAGTTTCATACTTTATTCTAGACATAAAATAGTTTGATGTAAAGAAAGAGAGAGTTTATGTACAATAGGGATACAAATACGTTATATAGATGTAAAACTATTAAGCCTGTTCATTTTGTAAGATCAGTCTTGATTATACAAGTTTATTATATGTATCCTCAAGATAAACCAAACATTATATAGCTTGTGTTGTGTCTCTATAGTGGGATGGCTTCTCATGGTTAATGGTTAATATAAAACAAACATAACCAATAAAGTTTGAGACTTTGAGACATATAGAAAGATACAAAAACTTTGGATTAAGAAATGGGCAATTTTTAATGGATATCACCATCAAAAGTTTTGAGCTTTTATTTGTTTTCTTTAATATTAGATGGCGAGAATCTTTACTTACCCAATCACTTGCTCCACCAAATTGGGATTTGACTTGAGCTTCTCTTCTCATCGTCATCTTCGTCGCCTTACTTTTCGACCTACGTTCATCACTCTATCACCTACTCAATCGCCGTAAGCTCTTCTTCTTCCCTCTCAATCTCTGTGTTTTTGTTTGTGTTGGCATGGTTTAAGAATCGTTGATGGT
Source organism: Capsella rubella (assembly GCF_000375325.1). Classification (NCBI taxonomy): domain Eukaryota; kingdom Viridiplantae; phylum Streptophyta; class Magnoliopsida; order Brassicales; family Brassicaceae; genus Capsella; species Capsella rubella. The sequence goes on along the minus strand of NW_006238917.1, from coordinate 10,543,953 downwards.
GTTGCGTTGATGGGTATATCTATTTGATAGTTTATAATCCGAAAGTTCACTCCTTTGATCTGTTTTTCATATGCTCTGTTCTAATGGATTTGTAGCAATATCATATCTATTACGAGACTGGATTGGTTTGAAATTATGGATGATTGATCTGGTTACTAGTCTCGTTTTGCAATTATTTAGAGAGAGATATACTTGTTTCAGTTGCAGAGCTTTGATTCGAAGATTTGTAGCTATGGATTCTTCTGGAACTGATTCGGCTAAAGAATTGCATGTTGGTTTGGACCCAACTACTGAGGAAGAGTATGCCACACAGTCAAAGCTACTTCAAGAGTTCATAAATATTCCCAGCATTGACAAAGCTTGGATTTTTAACTCCGATTCTGGTAAGTTGGGACATTGGAATCAAGAATTTCAAGTGTTTTGTTGTTGAGAATCATCTGACCAGATGAAATGATGATTCACTTAATTGTAATGGGACAAGTTTGAAGAATTTGAAAACTTTTTACTGCAGGTACTCAGGCGATGTTTGCCTTGAGTCAAGCAAACCTTTTGGCTAATAAAAGGAAGAAGTTTATGTTATCGAGTCATATCTCAAAAGAAAGTAACTCTGTTAACTTTCACTGGGCGCCATTTCCCGTCGAGATGACTGGTGCATCAGCTTTTATCCCTTCTCCATCTGGTCTAAAGCTTCTTGTAATTCGCAACCCTGAAAAAGAGTCTCCTACAAAGTTTGAGATATGGAATTCGTCTCAGCTGGAGAAGGAGTTCCATATTCCACAGAAAGTTCATGGCTCTGTATACGTTGATGGATGGTACGGCACTATTTTTGGCTGATTATAATGAAAAGTTCTTGTAGAAGTATAAAAATGAGCAAGGCTTATATATGATGTAGGTTTGAAGGGATATCTTGGAATTCAGATGAGACTCATGTTGCATATGTCGCCGAGGAACCATCTCGTCCAAAGCCTACATTCGATCATTTAGGTTATTACAAGAAAGAGAACTCTTTGGAGAAGGATATTGGAAGCTGGAAAGGTGAAGGGGATTGGGAAGAGGAATGGGGAGAAGCGTATGCCGGAAAAAGGCAGCCTGCGCTGTTTGTTATTGATGTTGACAGGTATTCAACAATCTGTCCATAAGAAAATAACATTTACTCTTACTTTTTCTGATGGTTGGTTTTGCTGTTAACAGTGGAGAGGTCGAGCCAATCAAAGGAATTCCAAGATCAATAAGTGTTGGACAGGTTGTTTGGAGTCCAATCAGTAACGGATCAGCTCAATATTTGGTTTTTGCCGGGTGGTTAGGAGATAAAAGAAAGTTTGGTATTAAGTACTGCTACAACAGACCTTGTGCCATATACGCAATAAAGTTCATATCGAATGAACCAAAGTGAGTTTGTTACTTCTCTAACGACTAAAAGACATCTTAATCATCCCTAATGACCGATAACTACTATAAAGTTTGTGTTTACTTGCGTTTCAGAGATGATGCAAACGAATTCCCTGTACATAACTTGACTAAGAGCATAAGCAGCGGTTTTTGTCCTCGGTTCAGGTTTATATCTTATCATTTTTTTTCCTTTCTTTAAGGTATATATTTGGTAAGAGTAATTTTTTTCCTTGTTACTCTTTTTATAACTGAGCGTTCTTACACAACTTCTGTTAAAATTTTCCCTTATATATAGCGGTGTTGTTTTGCAATGTTCGATCAAGTTATGAGTTAATGACCTGTCACAAACTTACTCTAGTCACCATACATTTTTTCCTTCCCTCACAGCAAAGATGGGAAATTTCTTGTGTTTGTATCTGCAAAGAGCGCTGTTGACTCTGGGGCGCATTGGGGAACCGAGTCACTTCACAGGATTGACTGGCCAAGTGATGGGAAACTTCTTGAGTCAACAAATATCATTGACGTGGTGAGATAATGAGGACCTTTTCCTCTCTCTTTATACGCTAATAGAGCTACATAAATTTTTGGGTTGACCACCTGTTTTTTGTTAGATATATAGCAATCAAATTAATATATCTGCTATATGTTATTTGATGATATTCAAATATATCTTATACTGCAGATTCAAGTTGTGAACTGTCCTGAAGATGGCTGTTTCCCTGGGCTCTATGTTACTGGCCTTCTGAGTGATCCATGGCTGTCAGATGGACATAGCCTTATGTTGTCTACCTACTGGCGCAGTTGTCGAGTTATACTCAGCGTAAATTTGCTAAGGTGACTGATTAAGTAATATGGAAAGTTTAAGAAATTCCTCCTGCTGCTGTGCTTACTGATGAATATATCTTGAGAATATTACAGCGGTGAAGTGTCACGTGCTAGCCCCATTGATTCAGATTATTCATGGAGCGTTCTTGCACTAGATGGTGATAATATAGTTGCTGGTAAAATATTTTGAGCAAGTTCTTAATCTCAGTTACTAGCTGCCAATATTATATCTTGATGACACACCAGACTTGAAACAACATCATGTTTTCTTTTTCTGACTAGTGTCTAGCAGTCCAGTGAGTGTTCCTGAAATTAAATATGGAAAGAAAGCTCTCGATTCAGCTGGGCAGCCTTCATGGCAGTGGTCAAATATCCAAAGCCCGATCAGATGCTCTGAGAAGGTAAAAGCATATATTTCTAGTCCTTTTTAATTAAAATAATGTTAAGCCTTTTCCTCATTAATCTTTTGTTTTAATCGTTGCAGGTTATGTCAGCACTTTCATCCCTTCAGTTTGAAATTCTAAAAGTACCAATTACTGATGTTTCTGAAGGTCTTACAGAAGGTAACTTACACCAATTTTTGATTTTGACAAAATCTATTTGTTTCCTAGACTGTGGCCCTGAATACTCTGTTATTGTGTATGGCAGGGGCCAAAAAACCTACTGAAGCTATATATGTATCGTCCTCCAAGCCTAAGGAGAATGGGAAATGTGATCCCTTAATTACTGTTCTTCATGGAGGTCCTCATTCTGTTTCCCCTTGCAGTTTCTCCAGGAATTCGGCCTATCTCTCCTCAATTGGATACAGTCAGCTGATTGTAAATTACAGGTTTACTAACGATCGTACAGCTCCGAATTCTACTAGTTCATCAACCTTTTAGAGATCCTAACTTGGTATGGTGACTCATTTGAATTGAAGGGGTTCGTTGGGATATGGGGAAGATGCTTTGCAGTCTCTACCTGGGAAAGTTGGATCACAGGTATTTACTCTATGCGCATGTAATGTCACTTTTCTTCTTTCTGACCTGCATTTTGCTTAATTGATAAGCTTCTCTGATACAGGACGTGAAAGATGTTCTCACGGCTGTAGATTATGCCATCAAAATGGGACTCGCAGACCCATCTAAAATAACTGTGCTAGGTGGTTCTCATGGTGGGTTTTTGACCACTCACTTGATTGGCCAGGTACTGCATTTGTTTTACCTCTGAATTTATGGCACTGGATTAGTAATTATCATCCTTATACCAAACTTTTTCTATAGGCGCCGAGTAAGTTTGTGGCAGCAGCTGCAAGGAATCCTGTATGCAACATAGCATCAATGATTGGGATTACAGATATACCTGATTGGTGTTTCTTTGAAGCATATGGGGACCAGACTCACTATACAGAAGCCCCCTCAGCCGAAGATCTTTCTCTGTTTCATAAAATGTCTCCTATATCACACATCTCAAAGGTCAAACCAACCTTGTATATCCGTTTCTTCAGGACTCTTGAAAACATTTAATGATTCTTCTTGTGCGTTCACTTCTGCAGGTGAAAACACCTACTTTGTTTCTTTTGGGAGCTCAGGATCTCCGTGTTCCCATATCAAACGGATTTCAAGTAAGATCCTTTGTAGATTGAAAGAATCTGCAACTTGTTCAAGTTTGCAGACTCAAACTCGTTGGTAAGGTGTTTAATCTGTTGTCTTGATTTGTATAGTACGTGAGGGCATTGAAGGAGAAAGGAGTTGAGGTTAAAGTTCTAGTCTTTCCCAATGACAATCATCCCCTAGACAGGTAAATAACCCAAAGCCTGCCATTTTTGTTGTTCATCTCTTTGTGAAAGTTTTGAATGTTGAAACATGTGTTTGCGTCTTGTGATTGTTTTATGCAGACCACAGACGGATTATGAAAGCTTTCTCAACATTGCTGTCTGGTTCAACAAGTACTCCAAGCATTAAACACCTGATAATTTTCGATTACCGAGTTTGTATTTCTTACAAAACCTGAATGAAAAGAAACGAACGGTTTAAAGAATAAAGACTGCGACTTTCTGATACTTCAGGTCGTGTCATAAACGTTTCGGAAACAAAGTGGTTTAAAAGATTCTTTTGTTGTGCAATGAAACACATAGAGACAAGAAAAATGAACGGCTAAAAACTAAGGCTTTGACTGGTTTACACACAATGCATGAGTTTGCAGAAACTGAAGGTTGCGGTTAGTAATTTAATGGAACGAGGAATACGAGATACACTTTGTTCCAAGTTGTTGAGTTTTCAGATTGATTCTTCGTTCGAAACGATATTTTTGGGGATGTGCAACTGAAAATGAACTCCTGATTACGAACTATAATCATCTGTTTATGTAATTATCAATACATATATTTCACATATACTATATTTTAGATATATACATATTACGTGTGTTTGATTTTGTAATCAAGTTGACATGAATATGAGAGTGCAAATATATTTTGTTATCTTTTAATAGTAGCATATACCATTAAAGTATAGATCATGGTTAAGATTTTGTTATTTCGTATAGTTTTAGGAAAAAAAAATGAGGGTTCACTATGAAATGTTCCAAAAAAGAAAATCTGATTATTCAATTTTAAAAACACCTTAAATGTGACACATAACGGTTTTAAGATTTGATATTAAACGAACAAAACTACGCGGAAAAACGAATCAAGCTTTTCAAATATCTTACCAGTTTTACGCGGTAGAAATATTATATGTCTGAAATTTTAAATTATATTTTAAATTTTACAGGAAAACCCAATTAAGTCCTTTTAGTAACAACTTAACCATTTTACGTGGGAACAAACGGTATATGTTTAAAATTTATATATACAATTTTACGCGGGAACTCAATCAATCTTTATACTAAAGGCTTAACTATTTTACGAAAAATACTATATTTAAAATATGATATTATATATAGAATTTACGTAGGGAAGTAAATTAAGTCCTTTAATTGACATTTAAAGCATTTTACGTGGAAAACAATTATACGGTTTTGAAATTTACTATTGTATATTCAATTTTACGCGGGAAAGCTAACCAAACCCTTTTCGTAAAAATTTTAATACGTAGAACATAACTATACATTTAAAATTTGATATTATATATACAATTTACGCGGAACCCAATCAAGCATTCGTTATATCTTCGACTATTTTATGTTTGTCATTTTGGTTGATCTTTTGCTAAAGAGAGGTGAAGGTCAAGCTCAAGTGACATTAAGTGAATCCACTAATAGTCATAAATATTACAAAAACTGAACCTTAGAAAGCAAAGCTAAAGTCATCTTAAGCTATAGCTACATAAATTAAAAAGCTAAAGATGCAACTTTTAAGATGACGTCAATTGTGCCATGAGAGCACAATCTCCTCAAACTCTACAATTAGCTCCGACCAATGAGTCTCCTCCTCCTCCTCTTCACCGTCAGCCACCTTCACCTCCGCCACGACCAACCCTTCCGCCAGCTCCAACACCTCAACCACCACAGCCGTCCTTCCTTTTCCCAATCCCACCACCTTAGCCTCATCCTTCTTCTCAACTCTAAACCCTAACTTTTCCCCTATCATCTCTGCCTTCTCCACCACTCCATCCGCTGACACCTTCGCAGTAAACCTCTTCTCTTTCCTCATCCTCCCCACGAGCAAACCCGAGAGATCCAACCCCGAAGACAACGAGATCAAATCAAAAGCCGTAACGACATTGTTCGTCTTGGCCTCTTTCTCAAGAAACCTATCCAACTCAACCACATCAGACCGAACCTCAAGAGACTTTTGAAACCAAGCTGTTTCAATCACATCATCAACACTCATCCTCGTCTCTGGATTCGGATCAAGCAACTTAAAGATAATAGATCGAGCTTGTTTCGAGATCCAGCTCGGGAAACGGTACTCTCTCTTACGAATCTTCCGGTACATCGCAACAATGTTAGCATCATCAAAAGGAACATAACCAGCAAGAAGAACAAAGAGAAACACACCACACGACCAAGCATCAGCTTTAGCACCGTCGTAACCTCTCTGAGCAATCACTTCCGGTGCAGTATAAGCCGGAGTCCCACAAGCTGTGTGAAGCAACCCGTTACAGCTACGGTGCTCCGGCAAAGCGGATAAACCAAAGTCGGAGACCTTGAGGTTCCCTTCCTTATCCAAGAGCAGATTCTGCGGCTTCACGTCGCGATGAACGATCCCGTCGCGGTGGCAGAAGCTAAGCGCGGAGGCGAGCTGTTGGAAGTAACGACGAGCCGCCGATTCGTTAAGCCGACCGTATCGGACGAGCTTTTCGAAGAGCTCTCCTCCGGCGGCGTATTCAACGACGAGATAGATCTTGGATTTTGTTGCCATGACCTCGTGGATTTTTAGCACGTTGGGATGGTTCTGGAGACGACGCATCGCTTCGATCTCCCGGATGATCCTCGGCTCCATACCGGAATCGATAGTCTTCTTCTTGTCGATGATTTTCATAGCTACGAGCTCGCCGGTGGAGATGGAACGAGCTACATGGACTTTAGCAAAGCTTCCGACTCCAAGACGACGACCGAGTTCGTATTTCCCGAGAAGAACGGTCCCTGATTGTTTCTCCGGTGACTTTCGGGATCGGGAAACCATTTTTTGTGGTGGTTGTTGCGGCGGAGTTGGTGGTGGCCGGAGTTTTTTAAAGAAGGGGACGGTTAAGAGTGTTGTGACTGTTGTTTTCTTTTTATAGGGGAAAGCAAAGTATACATCACTTTCACTTTACTTATTTCCGAAACTACCCTTTCCTACTTTTTTTTAATTTGTTTTAATATAAATAATTATAGTTTTTGGGAAAAAAAAGAAAAGATTTAAAAGGCTATTTAAATATAATTTGTGTATAGTATAGTATTATTTTGATGTGAAACGTTCAAACAAAAATTATAAAAAGAGGTGACAAGTAATATTTAAGAAGATATATGAGGTGTTTTATATTTTTTATATCTTTATGTAACATCATTAATAAATATTATATACTGTTTTTAGGTTTTTTTGACAGATGTAAACTTGTAATGAGTGAATGGTGATAAATTATCTTTTTGGTATTAATTTTAAGAAAATTTTGTAAATTAATTTCAGAAAAAGATAGATATCTATTTAAGCTAATAACAGCTATATCTTTCTCTTTTTGTTTTAATTTTATTTACATTTATGTATCTGGCAGTAATATATATCTATATAATGTCATTTATGTATATAGTGTAGATATTGGTGAAAATACACGTGAGGATGAGCTAATAGTTTTCACCCTTTTTTAAAAAAAGTATGATTAAAAACACAGCCAAAACTTTTCTACAAAGAACAACTTCAACTATTTTCAATAATACAAATGTTATATTTTTCTTGGATGGCTACTAAGAAAAACAAAACTATACTATTTGTGAGAAACAAAAGAATAATGGAAAATGTTAAAGATGTGTTTCATGTAAATATGAAAAATTTCAAGGATACTTTTGTAGTTAGTGAGATAGTTATAATATATACAAATTTGTTTGCTTACATTATTGTTTCATGTATATAATATATCAATGTTGTTGCCGACAGTGAACTATATAGAACATATAAACTAATGTAAGATGAGTAGTTCTTTGCATATATTTTATGTGCTAATCCGCACGTGAAGAAATTTTTCATAAAACTGCGAATTTATGTAATTATATAGTAGTCTGATAAGATGTAAAATTGTGTTCTTTCTACAATACAATAATTATGAAAAAACAGAATTACAAAAATAGATTATGTCATAAAATTTAAACCATAGTTTTGCTTAAAATTGTTCTATAGGTAAAGATTATTAGTTAAACATCAAACTAATACTAGCTCAAAGTCGAAAACTTATATTTAGTTGTAAACTTTAGAGTTTCAACTCTCTTTAGTTACGGCTTTGAGTGTTGTGTAGTCGATTATTGGGGATGATGTTTGAGGAACTGTGTTTCTGAAGCATATCCAAATGTGATTTAATTTCTTTTATTTTGGATAAAATGATTGTCTTCTTGTCCTCTACACAAAAGAAACTTATAATTTATAAGCAAATTGTACACTCATACTGATCTTCTTACCAATCATTTCATCGAGTTTTGGACAAATTACAACTAGATATGTAAGAATAAAAGCTGGTTTTAACGTTTAGAAGACTTTCAAAATTTGTTAGATTCCTCAAAGTTTCAAGAAATCTGCAAACGAATTTGCAAAAAGTTTGATTCCGAATATAAAAAAAGCAATGGTTCTCATAGTCATTTGTACATAGCTAGCTGTAATATTTCTTCCCATCTTTATCAGATTCTTTTAACTTTGGTATACACTGATAAACGTTATTTAGAGACCCAAACAAAACAAAGGATGTAACTTGTGCCTTATCATATACGTTAACTTTATAACACTATAAGCATTATTCCCAATTACCCAAGAATAATAATTCAAAACTTAGGAGAAAAAATATCTCATTGCCACTATTATAATCATGCATGCTTTATAACATATAAAAAATATCAAATGGTCCACATCAGTGGGACATAAACTCCTCAAGATACTCATCATCTAGTACATGCACTTCGCAGTCAAGTTAATTTCTACCTGAAATGTTTTTTTTTTTTTTTTTTTTTGATAAACCCTATCGGCTGATCCGGTTAGCCCCGATAGAAATCCAAAGGGCCACCACATTATTTATCCCGAGTTTGGAATGCTTTCCGACTAATGCCAGGGGGTAGTCAGGCCGCCTGCATTTCTGACTACCAGGTAAACCAATTGGGCCAAAGCCCAACTGACAGACTTCCCACACAACAATAATTTTTGTTTTCAGGGTGGATCGAACCTGGGTTAGTTCCTTGCAACCTTTCCCCAATTCTACCTGAAATGTTAAAAAACACTTCATACATAGTTATCAATTTTGTCTGCTTTTAGTCACTCAAATGATTAAGTCTTATTAAACTTGTGTACAAAGGTTACTTAAGTCATTTAGGATTCCAAAAAAGTCAAATCTAAACTGATCAAATTTTGGTGAAGGCTCTTTCTCCCCTCAACGCTCCTTCCTCGTGAGCAGCCTCCAAGGGCTCACACCAACTCACCAACATGACAGAAACTGTTTCAAGAAAATAACAACACCTACCGTCAAGATTGTTTGGTTTCTTGTCGAGAGTGTCGGATCAAAGGGCTCTCATTACGCCATGTCATTTGAATGTTAAAAAGACTCAATGTAACGGGAAAATTAAAAGTCGCTAGGCAAGGCAACGAAGAAGGCATGCAAATTGACGTTTTTATTATTAATTTTTTTTTTTTTTTGGGAGTGGCTTTTTGGATTTTTATTTGCTCCCACTAAGAGACTTTGGCATATTCGTCCTAACTACAACGCACTAATATAAGTCCATATTTAAAAGAACTATTTCAACATGGGAAAAGTTTTCTCATATGATATAGAAGTTATATGGAATCTTATGATGTTAGTCAAAAATATCTAAGAAATTGTATTATATTGATAGTGGAAATAGTAATTTTGTTTTGTGTCATATATATGCTTTTATGAGTGAGGGTGAGTCACGTTGGCTAAATTCATTCTAATGCAATTGGATGCAGAAGATTCACTCAACCAAGGTAAAATAGTGTATCAAAAAAAAAGATATTAGTGAGTACTTATGTAAAAGAATTGATGAATGTGAAATTTATTCGGCGAAATTGCGAAATAGTCTAAATCGTAAAATTTATATTTATGTCTTTAGTAATATATATCTTATCAAAGTTTTGTAATTTTTTAAAAGTGTGGTCGTTATATAAACCATCAAAATTTAAAATCTGATACATGTTTTATAATATTGGACCAGAAACACTTTATAATGAATTAGGCGGAGCATATGATTACTTGAGAGATAAAGGACCATTTTAAAATCTTTGTTCCCTATCAATGCAATTGTGGTTGTATCGTATGGTGTGTGTTGTCCTATCTCAAATCATGTAGGTGGAGAAGGTAAGGGCACCAATGAAAATGGTACGTTCAGCTCATACGTTATAACATATGATTTGTCAATATAATAACCAAATAATTTGTGATTATAATTTCATAAGACAAGTTAGGCGAAGCTGTTCATAGACATTTGGACATCTGGAGATGGTCACCCAGAAGTTGGGCTATTCATTTAATTGGTGGGACGTAATATATAATCATATGCCTTCATGGAATATTAATGAGAATTGACTATATGTTTTTTAAGATGTCACAAACACACAATTATTTCTTTATATACTAAAGACAATTAGATTCATCATACGTCTTATAATAGAGTATTAGTGAGACTTGACGATACACAATCAAACAATTATTCCTTCACATATATAAAACAAAGGTTAATAACATTACTATCATATTAATTAAAATCGATGGTTGGACTTAGATTCTCTTATTTAATTATGAAAGCTATACGTACATGGTCGTGGGAATGTTGCCTTCATAGTGATGGTATGCTCCATCACCATTGAAGAGTCACAGTTTAGTTATTATTTAACATTTTATCGATACTAACATCAAAATGAGACATAACGATATAATTAACTCGTCTTTCCGATCCGATCGACTCCTTTGGTTTGGTCTTTTGGTTTCTTGTACTGATAATAATATTCAGAGCGTCATTGCTGCTAAACCCTATATATTATTGTCTTTGTTAAACAATTCAGTTCTTCATCAAAGCAATAATTTGAGTATGGATTTAATAGCATAACGACCCAGTCTATTACTTTATTTTTTCAATGCTTAATTATTAATTTACTATTTTTTAGAAAAAAATTCATTATGATTTGATTATTACCATTTAAACTATAAATTATTCAGCCAAAAATGGAGTCAGATGGAGACTCCAAAATCATTGTTAAGACTCTAAGAGGGTGTTATTGGTTTGTGAGTTATATAGAGTTTTAATGACTTTAGATATTAAGTAGAATCTATTGTTATTCGATCAAGATTTTACAAAACTCTTTTAAAGTTTGGTGTTATTAGTTATTGATTTGTAAAGAGTCATTCAAAATCTTCATAAATATGGGGTTATTGGAGAAAAGAGAATTTTTTTTTGGATGATTTTTATGGAAAAATGAGTGGATTTTATATATATAATAGTTAAATAATTAAAAATTATTTTCAACAGTGGAAGTTATTAGTAAAAAAATTAATAACTAATTTTAGTAGATTATATTTTTATATGAAACAATGTTTGATAAAATATATGCATGTATCATTATTATAGTTTCCTAAATAAGGGGAATATGTAGTAACTGAGTTTTTAAAAATAATGATATTTAATATTAAATTATTAATGCTCTCGGAATTTAATATTTAATGGATAATATTTATACCCGAATTTTAATTCAAAATTTATGTATCCATTATTGTAATTCGGGTTATTTTTCGATTATGACCCGATCCATATAGCTTTTGTACTTCTCTTTTTGTAATATAGAGATTTAGTTAAAGTATAAGTTGATATATTTGATATATGAATCGAACATATGGTATAGTCAGGTACCAAAATAAAGTGTTCTGAAATCACGAGAGCCACACTTGTGTAATTAAGCAAAATAGGTTTTTTCATGCATGAACAATTGTACTATGTTGAATTCATACGTTGAATTATCGCATGTGTTACAACAAACATGTATTTTTAAATAATTGAATTTCAAACCTAAAGTTAAGTTTTTGTGTCTAATCATATAAAAACGTGATAAACATTTAACTAATGCTGATATGGAATCTTCTTGTGCAGGAGTCACGCTGACGTGGACTCCACGTGTGCAGAAATTCATGCTGATGTGGAATCTACGTGTACAAAAATATACAAATTGAAATAAAAATTATAGTAGAGATTTGATAAATTAATAAGATTATAATATTTAAAGAGAATTTGTAAATAAATTATAAAAATTTATTAATTTATTATATTGGTCCAAATTTTTATAGTGTTATTTTATAAGTGATTGTTGTAAATTTATTATATTGGCTCAACAATTTGATACTAGAAAAGTTTGATACATGAAATGTAAATTTAAGAATATATAACAATAAAATAGTCATATTTCACTAAAGTATTCACATATATATGTGTGTATATATATATATATTAATAAATTTATATTTTCAATAATTTATACTATTAATTTATATTGTTAATTATTGGGACCATATATTAACAAATGATTTTCAAAAAAACATTATTTTATTATTTTATTTAGATGTGCCTAAAATTACAAAGACCGAACTTGGGACCAAAAATGTATTAACTTATAGCGATTATTAATTTTCCACATGTGCTCATCTTGTTCATCCCTCCTCATAAATTCTTGGCTGATTAGATCGCATATACTACGTTTTATAAAGTTGTCATCCGGCTTGAATAGAGACAACTGGGAGCAGCGTTCCCGAACCAGATCTTCATCTTTGAGTATATTCTTCTTTTTCATAATCCGCACTAGGGTTGCTTCCACGGCATACTTTCGATCCAAACCCAGACCATTTTCCAAAACTGGATTCTTTCCCTTGCGCCGATGAGGTACCTCAATTCTCCTATTTATTAATTACACATTTCATCAAAAAATCACATTATTAAAAGGTAACAAATAAATAATTAACATGACATTAAACAGAAGTTTGAAACAAATACACAACCTTAAAATCTGGGCTATTTCTTTTCTTAACCCACTTTTTCCATGTCGACAAAGATTGGATTTTACTTGGTTTTAGCTTTAGGATTTGAGATCTTGCTGATCTTGGACATCTTCTTCTCCTTCAATAGCTAGAATCTCGGCGAACAACGCACTAGAGATCTGAAATAATGTTATATAGTAAGCTTATTGAAATAATGTGTTTTTCAAATACCATACTTCCATTATTTATTTACCTAATATTATTTCTAATATTTAATTAATCTATTTATAAGTATAATTATATTATTAATTTTTTAAAAAAATGTAAGCTTTTTCATATAAACTTGAAGTTTCATCAAGCATTTACAGAAATAAAAAGTGAGAAGGGAGGAAAATCATAAAAATTAAACAACTCTAAACCAAAGATCCACAGTAGGCTTTACAAGATATAAAAAAAATGAGAACCTTTTCTCATTTGAGCATTTTTCACTTAAAATTTCTACAAACAAAAAAATGAGAAGAACCGGAGGAGAATCATAAAGAAAACACTTTAAAAGAAGATAGAAACACAAATAGCTTTAACTTTACCGGAAAATAAAAATCCAAATATAAACGTCACCGTGTAATCGAGTATATGGGGTTTTGGATCATTTGACTTCTTTAACTTGTGTTACGAGAAACCAGTTCATTGGATATTCCTAGTATAGTAAGAAATATTAATAAGTCTTGATCTTTCCCACCATACACATGACTCGTCCATCACACAACCTCCATGAACAAAAAAGCTAGAGAGCAAAAGAGGAATGATTTTTGGAAACGTTGAAACTCTGCATCTTCCATTTTACTTACTATAGCACATTGTGCTTCTACACCACACATACACGGATGAGAGAGTATGATGGACTATGACAGAAAACAGCAAAAGCTATATCCATATATGGATAAATCAAGAACTCAAGCGTGTGGGGTTGGTAACGTTAGAAAAAAGAGAAAGAAGTGGTAAATGACAAAGTAGAGCATAGAGAGATCATCCATCATCATCTCTCTCGGCTATAAAAACAGATTCGGTGATCACAACTCATCACATCAAATACAAAACAACAACACAGAGATCAAGAGAAAGAGATAGATAGATTCATATAAGCTAAAAGAGTCAACAAAAAGAAAAAGAAACATGGGTGTCGTAGCATTCAACTAGATAGAGGAAGGAGATTACAAACTCACGCTTGTAATGAACAGAGACAATTGGGCAAACAGGTAAGTTTTTAAAAATTCTCTCATTCGATCGTTTCAAGAATAATGTTGATGATGACCTGATTTTTGTTAATGCATGGTGTGACAGGGCCATGCATAGGGCGTCTTGGAATGGCCAGATTTTGAGTGGTCGGTGCGAAGACAACGACGGAACGTGGTTTGCTATTTCCAAACGAGGCCGAATCGCTTTTCTCGTGAATACATCGATATTGCTAGACCGCGTTGATCCAGACGAAGGATCCGAGTTGTACCCTTTTGAATTCTTGAAGGTTTCTTTCGTTTTCTTGATTTTTTTCTTCTTTTTTTTGCATATTTTGCTTTTCTTTATGATTCAAACATATATTGGATATCTTATTGCAGAGCAATATGAGTCCACATGACTTTGCCAACCATGTGAAACAGCGTGAAGTAGATAGACATGAAGAACTAGATGATGAGAGCGATGGATGGTCCTATAGTCTTATTGTCGCAGACCTGATCTCCAATGCAATGGTTCATATCAGGAAACCTGTGGGATCTGAGCCGACTGTCATAATAGAAACCGTTCCGTTTGGTGTGCACTCAGTCTCTCCTTACGGTGGTCTCGATTCCAATGCATTTCCTAGGGTAAGTTATTAAAGAACAACTAATCATGTCTTGTAATGATCTAAGTCCATTTTTGTATTTTCTAAAATCAGAACCTCTGTTTTTGTTAATATGGTATTAATGCAGGATACACGCCTTAGAACCTTTTTTCGTGTGATGATTAATGATTTGGGAAACGATGAAGTACCACCACTTAGGGAGATTTCTGAGAATACTGAAGGAGGAAGAGACGCTGTGAATCTAGAAACTATGGATGCACATCCTTCTGAAGAAGTAAGAAAGATTTTGATCTACACGTTTCTTATCCTAACCATCTTATATGTAAATAACACCTAATCTCTTTCTTTTTGCGTTTTCGATTCAGCTTGGGATTCAACGATTTGGAACAACAAGTAAGACAACATTGGCGGTGAAACGCAATAACAAAGTCATCTTCAATGAAGGGCACAGGAACTACCATGGTGATTGGAACTGGCGCGAGTTGAATTTCAAGATTCAGTAGAAAGAAAGAGTTATACAAAGTAACATATTGCACAGCAAGAGCATCAAATTATTATCTAATCTATAGTTAAATAAATAATCTTGTTGATGTTGTGTTATAGATCTCTCTAATTAATTAAACACTGTCCACTTAGGGAAGCATATTTCCTTGATCGCACTATATTTTAAAGTCTAAGTGCATTACGCTTAAAACTAATTAATAAAATTGTTGGTATTCTAAAACTTTTCTTTGGCAAAGTTTTCACTTTATATTTTTCATCTAAAAAAAAGTAACAACGTCGTAACTAAAAATAAACAAGAACTTGAAATCAAGAAAAAGCATGAACAAGAACATGTAGATATTATGGAAAAATCCAGAACGTTACGTTATGGATACAACAAAGAACATATAGAAATTAAGAAAAAGCATGCACACTACCATTTACCATGACAATTATAACAAACCAAAAACAAAGCCAAGACATGAAGATATTGTTTTGTTTTGATACTATAAAGTCTTAACGGCTGATAATCAAAGAGGTTACTATTTTACACGAAATTATTACACTTTCATAAATTTTCATAATTAGTATCACACAAATCACCAACGTTTTAAACAAATTGAAAATTTAATATGGAAGTGATAAAGTTTTGCGTATGAATGCAATCTTCAACGTGTGTCGCAAGATATCTCAAATCTTCCACATTGTATACGCGTATAACCACTAGACGCAGATTACAAAAGCTAATCAAGACCAAATTCTAGTTGGATTTTGAGTCTTAAACTTGTGTGCCACTATAAATTAAACCAACTTTGTATATTTTTAGAATAGTACAAATATTTCTAAATTAATCCACATACACATGACTCTTCTTTACTCAATCAGCACTAGAGCCACTAGAATCGAACTACCACCAAAGCTAGCAAAGAACAAAGAACAGTTTGACTTGTGTACTACCAAAAAAAAACACTTGTTGTATATTTCTAAGTATAGTAAAAGATATAATTCTTGATCGTTCTACCATACACATGACACGTCTATCACTCATCATTCATCAATCTCCAACAGAATAAAGCTAGAGAGCAGAAGTGGAATAATGTTATAACTCTTGCATTCTACTTACAATAGCAAATGTATACTACTAGAAGTGGAATAATGTTGTAACTCTTGCATCATTCGACTAGTGTCTTACATACACAAGACTCATCGGTACTCAATCAACTAGATTCTTACTAGAATAGATTAGTGTTATACTCAATCATACAATTTCTGTTTGACATCGATCGGTACATAATTCACCAAAACCTCAAAAAAGGACTTCATATCATAAATGTATACGTTTCTAAAACTAATTTTCTAATATTTCATTAATTTTTTTAATGAATGACTGTTTTAATAATATAATTTCGATAAAAACAAGGGGAAAACTTTAAAACTATGTTTTATAGAAGCAAAATTGAAGAATTGAAGAAATGAAGAAAATGTTGCTAAAAGCAAAAATGACATGTTTTATAAAAATGTTGCTAAAAACAAAAATGGCAAAAGAGAAATACCGAAGCGAAACGACATACGTTTTTGTCGTTTCGAATCTATAAGTGCAGACAAAAGTCAACATTAGAATCAAACCAACAATATAAAAGTAAAAATTAAAATCAAAACCCTCAGATTAGAAGACAACGATGATGGTCTCTTCACTCAAGTCTCTCCTTTAGACTCGATTCTCTTCGAATGGAGAACGAAAACCGCATTGCTGCGTCGAGACTGATCAGAGTCTCTCCACACGAAGTCGAGAACCAGCTCGAGCTATCACTGCGTCAAGCGTATGAGTCTCTCGACCCAAAACTACGTCCACCGTTCTCCTTAGAAATCCCAGACCCACAAGAGTATCTCGAGCTCAATAAAGCAATCGCCTTTGGAGTTTTATGCGAACCCGATTCCTGTAAAACCCACATCAAGCATCTACATGCCCTCGTCACTGATGGGTATGCGCTTTTCACTAGTTTGCTTGTTGGAATCGTTGTTGAATTGTATGTTAACCTTGTTGATTCCGCTAAGATTCAGCTTGTTTGGGTAACGAAGGAGATGGTTGATGTTTCGAGTGTGGGGATTGAGGATTTGATTTCGTTGTTGTTGAGACGAATCGGAACTGGGGATTATAGTGATCAGAATGTTTGGCTTTGTTCTGAATTGGTGGGTTTGTTTCTTGAGAAATGGGATTGTTTGCTTGATGATTTGCCCTTGGTGTTGACTAGTGTTCTGTATTGTTTTCTTCGTTTATTAGCGGATCATTGTAGGGTTTTAGGTGTTGTGAAGCTTGATTATGTGAAGAGGTTGGAGATTAGATTCTGTGTCAAAATGTTTAGAGAGCAGCTGGATTTGTGTTTGAAGATTGGTAGGGATCTTGTCCGGTTGTTGCAAGATCTGTCTCATGTCTCTGAGTTCAGAGAGATATGGAACGATTTGGTCTCAAACCATTGCTCTGACATTTACAAGTTGAGGACTTCGAGTAGGTACTTTGTCCTCCGGATCACTCCTGAGATGGAAACAAAGTTAAGGTTTTTGCTTGGAAATGTGAAATTGGGAAGCCATAAGCGGCATCAGATATGGTTCTTGAAGAAGTTTCTTTTGGGTCCTGAGAAAGAAATGCTTTTGATTGATATAGTGAGATTCATTTGCTGTGGGATTCATCCAACTAACGAGATTATCAGATCAGAGATCATGCCAAGGTGGGCTGTTATAGGTTGGCTTTTGGAACTGTGTAGGCAAAATCAATACATCGAACGAAGTGTTAAGCTGGCTCTGTTTTACGATTGGCTCTTCTTTAACGAAAGTATCGATAATATTATGAATGTTGAACCTGCTGCTCTCTTGATGGTATGGTCGATACCGCAGTATCCACACATCACTCACTCCTTACTTGAATTCTTACTTCATATTGTGGAAACTTATGACATAGCCCGTCGGGATATAATTGTAAGAGGTGTGACATCAGTATTCAGAGAAATTGAGCGAAAAGGAGTTATTCGGTCGCTGGATATATTCCTTGCAAATCCTGCACTTGCACCAGATTTGAAGAAGAAGCTAGCAAATCTGTTCTCATGTCATCAGGAGAAGGTTACTGTGAATCTCCATCAACTTAGTGTGCCTTCTAAGCAAACGTGTCTTTCTTTAGATTCTAATTTAAAAGAATGCAGCACCAAAATCTGAAGTGAGGACTGTATCATGTCTGGAACTATGTTGATTCAAGTGGATTCTTGATTCCATGCGTTAATCTGATTCAATTGCTTCACTGTCGGTGGTATCAAGAAGTTGTTTTTTTCTATCCACTGCTCGCTTCTCTCTTCATCTCTTTGCCTAACGTCACCATTTTTCCTGGTAAATCTCATCAATTTTGGAATTCATAGGCTTGTTTGTGTTTAGCTGCTACTGTTCTTTGGTGAAGTTTTCACTCCAGTTTTGATCACTGTTACAAACCCATGTATTCGAGATTGTTTATGAAAAATTCTGGGAATTGAGAACATACACGTCATGGTGAATACGGTTTTGAAATTTCCAGTTAAGTAAATATAAGATTTTTAGCAAGTTAAGCCTCACTTTCTGATTACATAAGTTTCTAAGAACCATATCTTATGTAGTTGCAGCCGCAAGAAAATACCAATACCATCTCCATTTTAGGAAAATTTACCTCTTAGATTTCGCATAGATGGCGTCAAATACTCATAGAGGAGGTGTGGATGTCCCTTTACAGTGGCGCCGCTCTGTACAGATCCAGGTATAGTTCTATTGCCAGTTTCTCGTTTTGGCATTGATTTTGATTTCTTTCTTTCTAGGCTCTTATGGATAGATAGAGAAAACTTCGGATTTATGGGTCATGGTTTTGGTAAATTCTGCATATACGTTAACTATTTATTTTGGTATCTGTGACTGCAGAGAAGTGCTGCAGGTTCAGAAGAAATCCAGCTGAGGATTGATCCGATGCACTCTAACCTGGAAGATGACATTACAGGTCTGCAGTCTGCATGGCCAAGTCAGGCTGTTGAAAAATGTAAGAAACGCTCTAATTCCCAGTTCTATCTCTTTTTTTGAGTTGCCAATTTGCCATATATATTTTGATGCATTGTAAGCTTGTGCCTCTGAAGGATTATGGCACTTTACATCAGCAAGATGTATCTTCTTTACATTGTAGCCGAATCACTTATTAAATCTAGCATATCCAAATATGGGTTTTCTTTAAGTTGTTACAAATGGCTGTCTTCATTATTTAAGAAAACTATAGTTTCATTCCCAATGTATGTTTGATCAGTTTTAGCAAAAACCAATGAAATCTTGATAACTCCTCAGTTTTAGATTATGTATAGACTCTTAGTTGATAAACCAGAGTCTAATCTTTAACCAGTACCGGTTCAAGTAGAATTTTTGGTTCAGTAGAGAAATATCAGAGCTTAACCATGGTTCAAATTCGCAAATAAATAAGCATCGAGAGTCTTACTAGATCAAGCTTCAGTAGGAGATATTTACTACTGTATATGATGTGACTTAACAAGGCCCAATGGGCCTTTCAAAATAAACGAAATCTCCACGAACCAATTGGAAGTTATTAGTTTTACCCTCGTCTCCTCCAATCACGTCGTTTCAAAATCTCAGTTTCTCATTTCTCAGTGAAGAAGACGAAGCAAGAAGCTCTTGCTGAGGGGTTCAAGTTGATTCCTCTTCAATCGATTCTAATTTTCTCGGGAAAATCTGAAACACCATCCACGATTCGCATCGAGGTGAGTCTTTAATTTGATTTTGGTTCCTCTCTCTGCCACAAATTAGTTTCCCTTTCATCTTGCTAATTTTCACCATAATCTGGTTCGAATCAAATCCCTAGCATTAAGAATTTGCAATTTAGTACTGTTTCATAGCTTTCAAATTATGTTGATTCTTGATTCCTAAGCGTTAATTTGATTCAATTGCTCCACCTTCGATGCTCAACAGGTATTGAAAAGTTTGTGTTTTTGCTTCTTTGGTTTCACCAGCACCATTAGAGCAAGGAACAAGTATGCAAAGTCTAAGTCAAATTGGGCCGTCAGAGATTTTCCTTGTAGCTAGAAGAGATCAACCCATCACGAGGTTAGTTCTGACTTCTGAGTGTTGTTTGATACATTTCATTTTTTTTTATGAATTCTCTTCTTAATCTGTAATTAATTTTGCAGGGCACAGCTTTGGTTCACGGGAAGACTCTCTTTTAGACAAGAAACAAATGGTGAGTGAATCAAAGTGAAATCTACCTTCTGTTTCCAAAACTTTTAATAACAATGGTGTTGTTTCATAGGGGTTCGTTTAAAGAATAGAGTAGAGTTTAGTCCAAGACCTGTACCTCCAAATCTGATTGCAGCAGAGAAAGAAGAAGCTAAAGCTGTTTTAACTCTATTCTTCAAGAAGCAAGGTCTTAGCAACAGCATCTCTTCTCGGTTAATCAACAAATCTGATCAATTTATTGACCATTTAGTCTCCAAGCTTCACTCTATTCATAAAGCACGATACCTCGTAGGTTCGATCTTTCTTCTTTTGAAATTATATTGAATGAAAAGAGCTTTACCACGAACTTTAAAAGCTTGATTATTTGATTATTTAACAGGAAGAGAGCTTACTACACTTGAGATTCGAGATTCTCTCGTTCCTTATCTCGAACAACTTCATGAAGAACATGGTAATCTTCTCGCTGAGCTTGTTGTGAGCTTCCCAGATCCACCAGCTGAACCTAGACCAGTTTCTACGGCTCCAGTTCCGATCCTACCACCTCGTGGTGACACAGATTCTGCTGCAGACACTCGGAAACTCAGAGCAGTGTCTCGTGTCAGCGAACTTGATCCAGAAGGTGCATTGCGACCTCAGACCCTTTACCTTCTTGACCTTGGTTTAAACCTGGAGCAGATCAAAACGATCACTCGCAAGTTCGCTGCTTTTCCTTATTACAGCCTTGACGGAAAAATCAAACCAGTTGTAGAATTCCTTCTGGACCTTGGAATTCCTAAATCAGATATCCCCACAATCCTCTGCAAACGCCCACAGATCTGCGGAATCAGCCTAACGGACAACCTGAAACCAACAATGGCCTTCCTGGAGACACTTGGCATTGATAAGACTCAATGGGCAAAGATCATTTCCCGTTTCCCAGCAATCCTCACTTATAGCCGCCAGAAACTGACTTCAACTGTCGACTTCTTAACTCAAACCGGTCTCACAGAAGAACAGATCGGGAAAATCCTAACCCGATGTCCTAACATCATGAGTTACAGTGTCGAAGACAAGCTCCGTCCAACAATGGAGTACTTTAGATCGCTAAATGTCGATATCGCGGTTCTCCTTCATCGATGTCCCCAAACGTTTGGATTAAGCATAGAGTCGAACTTGAAGCCTGTGACAGAGTTCTTCCTCGAAAACGGTTATGGTTTAGATGAAATAGGGATCATGATATCAAGATATGGAGCTTTGTATACTTTCAGCTTGAAAGAGAACCTGATGCCGAAATGGGATTACTTTCAGACAATGGATTATCCAAACTCGGAGCTCGTGAAGTTCCCACAGTTTTTCGGGTACAGTTTACAAGAGAGGATCAAGCCGAGATACGAGCTGGTGAAGAGAAGCGGAGTGAGACTGCTGTTGAACCAGGTTTTGTCACTGTCGGGAGTAGAGTTCGAGAAAGTTGTCAAGAAGAAGATGATGAAACTTGTATCTGTTAACAACATTGCTGAACAAAAGTAGTAGTGATTTGTTGTAAATTTTTCTAGTTTAGCGTTAAAAAAGTTTCAAAAAACCTCACACATAATAAGTTTAAGATCAATCAGTGACCAGAACACTTTTGTTGGGCCTTAAAGAGGCTCGTATAATTTTCGTTTTCACGACTCCAATTTTTAAGAAATATCCAAATTGACCCAATTCTATCGCTAACCATTAATTTTAAGTCGGTTCATCGCTACGATTCCCAATTTCTCGATCGATCGATTGATAAACCCTAAAAGCTCATTATTGGATCTCTCTGGGCATTGTTGTTCGAAATTGATCTCTCTCTCGCGCTCTATCGGGAAAAATGTCGTCTGCAGGAACATCGAAAGGGGTTCTAGAGATCGTAAAGTTCGGTGTCTACGTCGCAGTTCCGATCGTTCTTATGTATACATTCGCCAACAACAGTACCAATATCAAGAAATTCATGGGCAATGTAATCATCTCTCTCTCTCTCTCTCATTTCCTAATTCACGAAATGATCATCACTGACTTCGAATTTTTTGGAACTGATGCTTGTGTTCTCTAATTGGCATAGATTTGATTCACTGTAGGAAACAGAGTTGTTGATAGGATCTCAGAAACATGTTTCATTTGCTTTGTGTATTAGGCTGTGATGCTTTCAGTTAGGGATTTTGATGCTTGATTTATAAAATTAGCTTTGTTATGTTGTTGTATGAACATAGATTGATGGGTTAAGCTGAATATTTGGGAATGGTATCTCTAAACTTGGTTAAAGCATGGTTGCTTAGATCACTGTAACACTGAGACATTCGAGATATGGTTCAATCATTGTCTCGAATTGTCGGTGATTCTTTCATCGTAGTTTTCATTTGCTTCATTCGAAGTTTCGATGGTAGTTTGGGAGTTTCCCGGGACTGACTAGTGACTCCATACAATAAACAGTCTTCATTTGTCCCAATTTGGCTAGTTTGTGAGTATCATCACCTGTGGGGTTTAGCTGAATAGTTAGGAAATGGTATTCCTACAACGAGTGTTGTTGTACTTGACTGTTATGAATCACTGATTGGATCTTTAAAGCATTCATGATCTGATTTGTTACCCTTTAATGTTCAATGGTTCTACATCACAAGTCCTTTGAATTCGTTCTGAATTATGCTAGTAGTCTGGTTCTTTCCGGGTCTTTACCAAAGAAGTCTGCAATGGGTGAGTTTGCAGCGCGATGAAGGCATACTCTAACTCTCCATATTTGGCTATTTGTTGTTGTGCAGCGTTCATATGTTGTCTATCCTGAAGAGGCACCTCGACCTCCTTCACCCGATGAGCTAAGAGAGATGGCACGAGAGCTTGCCCGTAAGAAGAACATCTCTTGAGTTGATGAGACGGGAAGGGCTTAACAGGAAGTTTGATGTTATCTGTAATAGTAAATTGCTCTACGTAGCAACTTGGTAATAAGGTTATGTTATGTTGTTGATTCCTGTAAGATCAAAAAGTGGAATGTATTAAGAAAAGCAATAATGAAGAAGAGGTGGCATTTGTTTTGTTCAAGAACCTTGGTTATTTATCGGGGTAACTTATATACACATCTATTGATAAATATTTTCTAATTGAATTACTGAAATAAGATATTCATAACAGTCTCAGTCTGAAAAGAATTTTTGAATAAAAGGTATGTTTAGTGAAAGTTGTGTAATACACTGATACTGTTTAACGTCACATTACCCTTTTATATTATTAAACATTGATGGCCTCGGAATTTCAAGAGAATAAATAAAAAATGATATTAAAGTTAATTATTAAAAAAGTTAATTTTTGAAAATAATTTTCTTCAAAATTCATAAAATTCATATTTATATAATAAACTTCTATTTTCACAATATCTTATGAAAATTTGCTAATAAGAAAATATAAATCTTAATTTAAAAAATGACGAAAAACAATCTCAATTTAAAAATTTGCCAACTGAGTTCAACACCATCTAGAATATCACATGAAAGGAGTACATTCCATTTCAATACCACAACAAATAAGTCTAATTGAACTAAAATCTTTAAAATAGGATATCATTCGGTTGTAGTGATGACATCAATAACCAACCCACAAAGTGGAAGAGGAAAACTTGTACATAAATTGATTAAGTTTAATTCATTTTATATAAATTTGGGACTCACAACCACAACTTTTAAGAACTTGCTTTTGGGTTTATCATCTACTATAGTATTTTTGCAACACTTTTTGCCAAAAATTACTATAGTGGACATTTATTGCTACTATGTCATTTAATTTATTGTTAAAACTAGTAATTTGTTACCTAAAATATTAACTAATATATTTAACTATTGATTCTATTTAATTGAAAATTATAATATAAAAATAATTCAGGAAATTTTTGTTCAAAATTAAAATTTGGTTCTCTTTACAGTTTTGTTTGGTTTTAGTTATTTTTTTTATGAATCATCACATAATACATGAAATTAATAAAATATATTTTCTGCATATATTGTGATTCAAGTTTTTTAAAACAGACATATATTTACTTATTAATATAAAAGTGTATGTTCAATGTCCCACATTGGCTAAAATATTTAGATAATGATTTAGAGTAATATTATATATAACATCAAAATGAATCTAAATTTGAATGAGCATGAAGCTTCACATAATAAGCATCCAAATTTAAAATTTATATATGATTACTTTGGTTTTTTAAACTTTTTAATCTTAATGCATATAGTAAACTTTAAACTTTTAAGAAGTTTTAATTTTTTTTTTTTGGTCACCAAGAAGTTTAAAATATTATAATTGATATATCTTACTTAAAATCTATAAATTACGAGTATTTAAATATATTAAAAGTTTAAAATAACATAGATGGCTTATATTGCATGACAGGTTGTATGATGAGAGGGGTTCGAATAAATATTACTACAAATTAAAATATCAGTCATCATATACTTAAACACGAATTTAAATCCTTATTTTACTATTTTTAACAACACCATTATAAAATACGCCGAATAAACTAATTTCGTTCAGTTTACTATATGCAATCTTAATATTTATTAAATAAACTTCAACAAAATCAGTAAAATCAGAAATAAATAAAAATTTAAAAGTAAATAAATAAAAGTTTCCTCCATGGTGTACATAAAATCTAGTTAACGGATAAATTTGGAGTCCGTAAGAACTTTTAAAAGTATGTTTTGGAAAATTTTGATATCTGGAAGATACTATTTTCTTACATTTGTGAAAAATATTCTTTTTATTTTCTCTTTATCTTTTTTGTTTTTTTTCAAAAATACGTAAACTACAAAATAACCTTACTTAAACTTAATAATAATTAACTAAAATATTTCCTATTTTAAATTTACTGGTCAATAATTCTAAAAAAATTATGATCTAAATAAATTTTATAAACAACAATGTAAAAGCAATCTATCGATCTTAAGTCATATGTTAATGTCATGGTGTAGATTTTGATGATTCATTTTCTTGAAAATGCATAAAATAGTTTACTTTTCAATCTTTTTGCAAAGAGAATTTTTGAATTGAATGAAAATTTTGACATGTTGAATTGAAAAAAGGTGAGTTAAACTTATATACATTGAAAAATCAAAAACGAAAAGTAAGGTATTCATTATTTGTTAATTAGTTCTCACACATGATGGATTTTGAAATGACAATATTGTTCATGTTGATGATTTAGCGTTGTAATCATGCCAACAAAATATTAATTAGATGACATATAATTATGCTAAATATGTGTCAATCCATTTTTAACTTACAGTGATATTATATAAGTTATCGTGAATAAACTCACATTTATCAGATATGTTTAACCTTATTTTGACAACCTACGTTCTGATATGGAATTATATGCATTAAAAATATTCATCGTCTCTATATTTACAAGTTGCATTATTTGTCCAGTTCAGGCTTTTTTATTTTACCAATGTATAGTTAAACTTATCATATAACTGCGTTTGATTTCCATTAACAAATTAGTTAGCTCTTTAGTTTTTATTCAAGTATAAGATGAAGATGTTACTAATGCTGGAATAGATGAGGCTGTTGAAATGAATTTTAATAATATTGTTATTAGTTGATTTTTTAACAAACAATATAAAATATTGTTATCGAGCTAACTTTTTTGTTATCCGGATATTGTCAACTGTTTTTATAAACACTTATATGATTTATCACACTTAGTTTTACATGTAGAAGCAACTTAGGCAAACTCCAAAAATAATACAGGAGTATAATAATCAGAAAAAACAAACAAATTAATGTAGATAACATTTACTTAATTAAAAAGTCTGTACATGAAGTAGTATTTCCCATTGACAAATGTGCTTGGAATGTTGGAGATTTTTTTTTTTTAATATACCTTGAATAGTTACCAGTAGTCTTTATAACATTTTTGATATAATATCTTGCTAAGTTTTAATATATAAAATCATAAACCATATTTCTGAAGATATAACTATAAGTATTATTATTTTGAACCAAGAAAGTAAACTAAACACACAAGTCTTGTATTGGCCTATAAATCTCACTATTTTGTTTTTTTACTTTCTTGGTTCTATCATTCTGATTCGAAATCACAATAAAAGTACTAGTTTATTTTGATTACCTTTACAAGAACAAAGAGGTAGTAATTAAATTACTAAAAAGAAGTATTAAAAAAATATTTGGACCACATAGGTCACCAAATATTCGGGGGTCTGATCTCTCAACGCATATAAATCTCTTTCTGTATTTGTTTTATGTCATCTATAAATAGAGATTCATTATTTCTCCATTCTCATATATTATGTAATCTAGGTTTTATTTATTGAAATCGATTTGTATACGCAAACCCATCTATAAATTATATCTTAAATGATTTAATACTGCCAATAAAAAAAATTACAAGGTTTGATAGAGATGACTTCTTTATATGTGTGTGTTATAGGTTTTCACAAAAATTCATCATAAAGAAAATAGTATTCATTATTTCATTACACATATTTCATAAACTGCTGATTTGTTAACCTTATTTTTCTTTTTTGTGGATTTAGATTTAAAAAAATTGAGAGGCATGTGAATAACAGATCATAAGCCCATGACGATCGATGCGCCACACACAACTAATCACATTATCTTAGACTCTTTTGTGTATATTCTGAATTGTTGTTTTTAGGGTCTAATGTTAGTAATGTTAGTAAGACTTTAGGCATGTCAATGTAGATAGATAGGTCTCTCTTTACCCATTGATAATATTTAGCCATTTAGGTTCTTCGTGTTGCAGGTTGGTCCCCAACACATTAACACTCTCTTTACGTAATCCCATCTCTGTCTTGCTGTAAATATTTATATATACGTTTTAAATATCAAAATATATTGAAAACTCTAAAATATATATAGTAACCCTAGTTTCTAATTACTCTAATTATATTTATATAATTTTTGGTTTATTTTTAGAAAATATTGTCGATTGTAAAGAAACTTGAGATCTATCAATGGTTAGGTAAACTGATCGGAGAATATGTGAGATGACGAAAGAGTAGATAGATAGTAGTATATTTCAACATTATGGTAAGCAATCTCCTAATGTATAACGATTAATATATACTATATAATATCTCCATTGTGTTGTGTATACTAATTAAAGATCTGTTACAATCTTATTTTCAAAACATTGCATGTGTGAAAAGAGCCAAAGGAGGTCCAATAAAATAACAACGCTACTGTCACTAATACACTGATCACTCACAAAGTCACAAGTTGTGCGTATATCTTTACATTCGTCTGACGAGTCTCACAAGTTACAATGCAAAAATGAAAAACTCAGATGTGATATAACGCAAACAGACAATGGAACGAGTATAAATGATGTAAAAATGGTTTAAGAGTCTCTAAGTAACATCTTAATGTAAATATCACCAAGCTACGTAACCAAATACACATCATTCTATTGTATATTTGTATCCACATCTTAATGTTGTATTCCTAAAAGTTTATAATAGCTATAGTTGTGTAACGTGTAATATATATGACAACAAGAAAGAATAATGGATTACAAATGCTCCCACAACAAATGATTATGATGCCATTACATTACTTGGTTTGGTTTTTTTTAACCGTTTTAAAAATCGTAACACATCTTTACGGGAAACAAAGTTAGGTCCATATAAAAAAGTTGGTCTCTCGACTTCGACTAAAAAATAAAGCAATCACAAGTTTTTTTGATTTTTTATTCAAGAAAAAATAAAAACTTCATCTTTCCATTTCAAAAGTCTAAAACAAA
Organism: Capsella rubella; assembly: GCF_000375325.1. Taxonomy (NCBI): domain Eukaryota; kingdom Viridiplantae; phylum Streptophyta; class Magnoliopsida; order Brassicales; family Brassicaceae; genus Capsella; species Capsella rubella. The sequence goes on along the minus strand of NW_006238917.1, from coordinate 10,515,773 downwards.
ACGTTGCATTATTGTCTTTATCGAACAAACCAAACCACTATTTTCTATTGTAGTTATGGATTTAATTCTTTTTTAATAATAATATAAATTCAAGTTTTGGATCTACGGTCTACGTTATAATTACTCTATTTATGTATATGTAGCCAAATCCACCACAATATTTATTTCACTGACATAAGAAACTAATTTAATACGTTTTTACAGAAAAGAAAATAAAAATCTCTTTTTATAAAAGAAAAGTAAATATAAAAGAGAATATAACGCTGTTCAAGTGAACAGCTCTTACACTCCAAGATGAGATGCCACAGAAACACTGTTTCTTTCTTATCCAATGCTGCCGTCATCAGAAAATAAATAATTAAAAATTAAATCTGATTACTTACCACTTTAACTTTATTTTTACTGACTTTCCATAAATACGTTGTGGTAAATTTTGCTTATTTACAGTGATTTTATGAATTCATGAGAAAGTTAAAAGTTGTCATAACTCTTCTGTTCCTTTTGCGCCAACATATTTTTAAACAGCGTTGCACAGTACAAAATTTCAATTAAAAAGTAAAACAAATTTCAAGAAAGTAATAATAACCAAAAAAAACCATTAATTGCTACAAAACTTTTACCAAGTTAATACTCGTTTCCGGGTAATAAGTAATTAACGCGTCTCTGTTACTTTTACTGTTTAACATACCAAAACTAGTAAAAGTAATTATAACCCCCTTGAAATTTGGGTTTCAAAAAAAAAAAAAAATCTTCTACTGTTATATTTTTCTACTTTCTTTAAGAACTTTTATGTTTAATTCGAAAATAAGAAAATTCAAAAAATTTATCTTTTTTTTTTCTAAGGCTTTTCTTTGAACAGTAAAGCTAATCCCGTGACACCTTTTGCCTCTCTCTTCACCAGTACTGCCACGTCATCATCATCATCTCTACCAACAGAAGTAATAATCAAAGAAGAAGAAGATTTCAACGGCGGCGGCGACAAGAGTTTCTCCTCGAAAACCAGCAGCTCCGGTTCAGCCACGGCGGTGGCGTCAGAGTTAACCGGCGACGGATCCTCGCCGACGGAGGAGATTCGAGTGTAGGAAGAGAGCCATTTAGCTCTCATGTAATCAGCTTTTCTCCATGGCGGGAAATGCATACCTTTCTTCTTCAAGCTCTGTTTCGCCGCTTCGGAAACCATCGACACGATCTGACGGATCCGATCAGATTTCCCGACGAATATCAACGGTAGAGACTGAAGCAGCGCCTTGTAACCAATCGTCTGCCGTGCGATTTCGAACTCCGATCTAAAATCAACGTCGATTAAGAACCTTTCTCCGTTCACAATCACATCTATGAACTCATACTCACCTGTAAAACAAAAAACTCAATCAGATTGGGAAATTCAAAGGTAGAAGGAGAAGAAAAAACCGGTTAAGAGATTGTACCGGCCGGTATAGAGCGAGATTTATCTTTATCCCATTTCGATTTACAAATGGAAGAATCGTAACCAAGAGATGAGAGTTCATCAACAACGATCTTTCTCAATTCATCTTTACGTTTAACTGATTTGCTCTTCTCTGTAATCTTCATCGCTTCGTTTAACAGATTCTTTTCAACGACGCTCGCGCATGGAATCAAGCTCTGTATATATATAATAAACCAACTCAATTAGATTGTTGCAGAGATTATGAAAAAAATAGAGTTTTTGAGTTTTATATACACCTTGTAATGGTCATAAGCGTCGTTAAACGAATCAACAAAGCCATCGAAGAAATCGAATTCGTCATCGGAGCTATCGTTGTTCCCGTTGAAGCAATTACAACGATGATTATTACGTCCAGTTTTAGTTTGCTTATCGTTGTTTTCTTCCATGTAGCTTTGAACCATCTTCGCTAAGCTCTGCTCGAACTCTGTTCCATCGATTAGTGATTTTTCTGAGTTTGAGCTTCTCGTGAATGGTCGATCTAAGAGACGCTTGAGACGAGACTTTAGCACTGGTTTGCTTGATGATGATGATTCAGCTCGTGGTAAGTCTCTGTTCGCCGGAAAATCGTTGTTTATCGGCTGAATCTTCATCGGAAAATTCAAAGTTTCTCCAGATTTGAGATCTCCTCCAGAAAACAAAACTCCAAAAAGAAAAAATCGAAATCTTACTAAAAGCTCTGAGGATAGTAAAGTATTAGTAGAAGATATAAACTATACGATCTTCTTAAGTCAGTGGATCATCATTATCATAACAAAAACGAAGAAGAAAGAGAGAAAGAACAAAAAAATCTAAGAAGACGACTCAAAGTTTACTTAACGCCGACGATTTTCACGGAAAACATGACGGCGATAGTCGGAAACAGAGTTACTAAAAACGGTAACAGAGGGAAAAGTCACCGGAATATTCATGTTACCGGCGATTGATTAAGCTTTTGTTGAAATAAAAAGAGTGTTTTTTTTTTGTTCTTCTGGTTTTAGGAAAGTAATAAGATTGGTTGGTTTTATAGGCGCACCGCGCAGAGAGAGAGTGATGAAGCTGATGAGGCCAAAGAATAAAACTGCTGACTAGACGCAGTGCTGCCACGTCATATATTATTACGTGGTGTATAGATAAAGAAAAATTACAGTTTAAAATCCCTCTGTAGTGGGACGGTGTGGTTTGTTTTTAACTTTTTACTGGTATTAGTAGTAGTAATTGTGGTAGATTCTTTTTTTGGGAAGAGAAGAGATTAAAAAAAAAAAAAAAAAAAAAACTGACAGTGAAATTATTTGTAATGATGAATGACTATTTACTGTTTTGTCCTCTCTTTCTATAGCTGGCACATTTCCACTACTGTGGCGTGGAAGATCGGGCATATCTCACTACCAGTAATTATCGGGATTTATTTTAGCTTTTTTTTTTAATTTTTGACTTGATGTAATAATTAAAAATGTTTAATGATGTAAAAAAAGAAGTTTAAACTGAAAATTAGTTGTGATTATGTTAGTGCACCACGTAACTGGAATTTTACTCATCCGTAAGCTTTTTAGTTATTAGTAAAAATATCGAATGGGTTAATTTTAGTAAACCGATGGCAATCACCTAAACCGGGTCCTAAATATTTGACCGTTTGGTAAAAGTTAAAAAGGTTTAGGGAGACAAGGTAGGAAAAGAAGTGTAATGAGCTGAGGAGTTTCCAGGATAAGTAATATTGTCTTTGGAGTTACTTTATTTTGTGTTTTTGCTTCTGAATAAAATGTAATTAAATTTGTTGGTTGATACACAAGCATGGTTCATCGTACTTGTGACATGTATGATGTTGGTTGTTCACTACAACTACAAGAAAACAACTCCAAACTGATAGGAAAATCCGTGAAACGGTGGATACGGTGAAGCTTCACCAAGTAAAGGCAATGCATGTAGTACGGTTTGGTTTCAACTTTGGTTTTCTTTGTTTACTAAAACATAACTTCAGACGGATTTGCTTCAATGGGCCGAGAAGAATCCAGCTGCGGCTAATATATTTGCTCATAACTGGTCTTAAAGAACTGGAATCCTTAGCACGTACGCTGTATAGCCTAGATCTGGATGGATATATACACAATTTTTCTAGCATATCCTCAAAGTGACGTCAGTTATAACAACCAATGCAAATATTATCTATTATTACGGAAAATGGGCTTTTTCATACCTGGACTATTTAGGTATGTTAATTTCATATAGTTGACTTGTCATTGTGGTAGATCATACCTGGACTTATTGTAAATTTGAATTTAGTACCTCGAGATTTCATTTCGTGCTGAATAATACAAAAACGTGTTAAATATGTAACGCTGTTAACTCTCCGTCGACGTGGATTCTACGTCAGATGACACGTAAATCCATCGCTTGATGACGTGGCAAAACAACGTCGTTTTGGTTGCTTAGATGGTAATTAAAACTATGTCGACAGCAAGGCTCGAACCTCCAACCAATCACTTTTATACTGACTACATAACCGCTAGGCCATCACCACTTAATCGGTATAAATGAACAACACATTAATATATAGTGTTTCGTATTTCTATATAATTAATATATAGTGTTTCCTATTTCTTCTTCATTAATATTAATGATCATTCGACACTAGTGTTTCGTATTTTTATATAGTAATTCGTATATATAGTGAAAAACACTATATATGTTTCGTATTTCTATTTTGTATTTCTTCTTCATTAATATATAGTGTTGAATGATCATTAATATTAATGAAGAAGAAATATGAAACACTATATATTGTTTTAATATATAGAAATACGAAACACTATATATTAATGAAGAAGAAATACGAAATAGAAATACGAAACATATATAGTACGAAATACTATATAAAAATACGAAACACTAGTGTCGAATGATCATTAATATTAATGAAGAAGAAATAGGAAACACTATATATTAATTATATAGAAATACGAAACACTATATATATTAATGCGTTGTTCCCTTATACCGGTTAAGTGTTGATGGCCTAGTGGTTATGTAGTTAGAATATAAGTGATTGGTTGGAGGTTCAAGCCTTGCTGTCGACATATTTTTAATTACCATCTAAGCGACGGAGAGTTAACAGCGTTACACATTTAACATGTTTTTGTATTATTCAGCACGAAATGAAATCTCGATGTACTAAATTCAAATTTACAATAAGTTCAGGTATGATGTAGCACAATGATAAGTCAACTATATGAAATTAACATACCTAAATAGTCCAGGTATGAAAAAGCCCATTTTCCCTATTATTACATCAGTTGTTAGAGAAATGATAGGAATTATTTGCATCGACAGTTTTAAAATCATTTACTGAAGTGATGTAAAATGTTTTGGCATCAGTTATAAGTAATACAAAAAATAAAAATAAATGATACAAAATGCTCATTCTTTTTTGTAGTGGTAAAACCATCTTTTGTACTATATCTCTAATCACCAATTTGAATACGGCTCATGAAATGAGATCACTAAGGTATATATTTTTTTATGAGACATGCCACTTTCTAAGAGCTATAGAGATATTACTCTTCTCCTTCTTCTGGTTCCCAAACTAATCCCAAAACTGAATAAACCAGAACAAGAGAAATTACTCGGCTCCACTCATCAATCATGCATGATATATATCACTCTTCTCCTTCTTCTGGTTCGTCTAGTTTCACACTTCACAGTACCACATCTACTTCAATCTTCTTCTTCCTTCAGTTTTACTTCAATGTTTTATCATCAACCAACGCCAGTACATAAATCCACAATCGTGCTACTGTATACACCAATATAGTGGTAAATTGTAAGGTATGACAAATGATACTAATTTATATATTAAGAATATTGTCTCTCTCTATATATATATATTGTAAACAATGTAATATTTTTACGAAACACATTTAACAATTCTAATGTCACCCATTTAACAATTCTAATGGAAGTATTCTCCCATCTACTCTAGTCTCCAGAGTCTCCAGAACGCATTTTCAAACCATGCATTATATATATATATATATATATATATATTTCACAAATATATAACAATTCTAATGTCTCACGTTGGTATTAAATTACGAAATGATTCTAGCTAGATCTAAGTTGACGCTTCATATCCCCCATAGGCCCATGCATATACAGCTCCAGTTGTCTAAATATTTTTGCTGTAGTTACAACGACACAAAACCAATAAATATTCGTTACTTTCGCTATATACATGTAAATTCTATTAAAATTCAAAGCACGAAAAGTTTGTATCGTTTCAGATCTTTATTGGCCCAATACATATATAATTATTTGTGCTTAATTACGAACTTATAATGCAGATGACTGATGATAGGGTTGTCAATTCATCAACGTAGCATATACATGCATTGTCCCTGTTGTTCGAATACCAGATTCAATGCAAGTCTCTCCTATAATCTTTCTTAGCAATGATTTTTTTCGATTACGATCTTTTTTAGCAGTAGCTAGATATTCTTATTAATTGTGATATGTGACGTGTCAAACAATTAAATCCGATTTATAAAACACTATGTCACATTTATTCAACCAAAAGTATAGCATCACACCATTTGATTATTTCAATTTTCTACGTTCATCACTTCAGTCTGGATCTGTAACAAGTTTTAGTTCTAGTTTTAGACAAGGTCATCGTATATTCCTTTTAAAAAATGCAATGATTCTTAGTTCTTACGATATTTATTTAATATCACGCTTCGTGGATAAACTTTGATCATCTTGTGAGATTGTATGTAATTCATAATATCATACGTACTGGCTAAGTTAAGCTTCATATGTATAGCAGTTTTGTGATGCTTTCACTTGGACAGTCAAGTTTATGTGGAGGTAAGATGTCTTCTATACATGGACTGATGGACACTCACGAACATGAAAGATGTTCAAACTAAATTGGTCTGGTCGATTAAATTACATTAAATGTCTTCTATGGACACTCAAAGAATTTCAATAATCTTCAAAAATAGTGATAGCTGCAGTTCGACCAATGAAATTACATGATTGATACAAAATGCACTTTTCACCAATGTCCAAGCATAGGCTAGACCTTGACTAATCAAAATTTAATCAGGGAGTATATTACAAGTTACATTATTTTTTATTTTATCTAGTAATTAATATGAAACAAAAAATTATAATTTTACATATAAATAAATATAGATATATAATTAGGCGTATTTTTTTTCTAACAAAATCTCTGGAAGGTTTTTTAAAGTAGTACTAGTATATTGTATATGAGATTTAAATAGCATCGACTATTAATTATTATATATGCGATTGGGTCATGTGATCAGAATTAAATTCTTCAGTTCAATAGTGCTAGAAAACAAGAGATTTAAATATACTACAACCCTCTCAATTTAAAATAATATGATGATGATTCAATAAAAGGCTTGAAGGTATAGTTGAAGTTGAAAAGTACATGAGTCCAATGTACTACAAAAAGGTCTTGTCACAACTCTAGAAATAGACCAAAACCTCTCCCTCTCTCTCTCTCTCTCTCGTTCTCTCTTAACAAAACTCTCAGCAAACAATGGAAGAGACAGCACTGACAAAAGATCAGATCACTGAGTTCAAAGAAGCCTTTTGTCTCTTCGACAAAGACGGCGACGGTTCTGTCTCTCTTTCTCTAAATGGTCGTCACAGAATGAATATTAATTAAGAATATGATTTGTGTTGTGTGACATTTTTCACTTATCATCTTTTTTTCTTGGAATGCAATAGGCTGTATAACTGTGGAAGAGCTTGCAACTGTGATCCGTTCGTTGGATCAGAATCCCACAGAACAAGAACTTCAAGAAATCATCACTGAGATTGACTCTGATGGCAATGGCACCATTGAATTCGCTGAGTTTCTCAACCTCATTGCCAAGAAACTTCAGGTTCCTCTCTCTCATTCTTTCTTGATTTCTCCATGATTCCATGTATACATGCTTAAATGAACTGTATCGTTTTCAAATCCTTGTCATAATGGAGCTACTTCAAATTCATCATGCTTCTTGTGTTAATATTCTAAACAAAGACATTGTTTGATATTTTATACCAATTAGTTGTGTAATGTTAGTTTATTGTCGTGATGATCATGTGATGTTGTTATAGGAAAATGATGCTGAGGAAGAGCTGAAAGAAGCATTCAAAGTCTTTGACAAAGACCAAAATGGTTACATCTCTGCCAGCGAGGTCTGTGACTGTTTAAACCTTTATTAATTTATTTCTACTAGTTTGGTATATGTTAGATGTATAAGCTTTGACTTATTTAAAAAACTTATGCGGAAAAACAAAAAAGAATTTATAAAAACAAATCAGTTCGATGCACTCGAATAATGGATTGCGTTTTTATACAACGTTCTCCAATAATACCATGTACGTACGGTTCTAAAACTGTGTTTTTATTTTTCCTATAAATGATTAGAGTTATAATTATAGTGGCTACTAAATACTTCCTAAATTGAGTAAAAAATACGGTACATGAACCAATTTCATAAGTCTTCTGGATCTCTGCTTAAGTTGGTACATGCTCTATATATATATATATATACCTCTAAAAAGTGTCAAATCCAGGCTAAGCAACACAATAATGTGTGTATTTGTATAGAAACCACTTGATGTCAATTAATTCTGCATTATAACTATAATTAATGAGAAATCCAGCTAAAACACACTTTGAAATACTCTTTAGAATCAGTGACAAAAATCAGACAATAAGGCCAGAGACAATCTTCCAATTTAAAGAGAGATGCATATATATAGTTGTCTCATTTATGTTAATCTAAACATATTTGTTTAACAAGACATGGCTATTTGTTTATTTGATTTTATCTTTTCCAATCGTGAAGGCTCAGAGCTAGCTGGCATTGTAAGTCTTTCACAGAAGAATGAGGAGAAACAAAATAAAAACAATTAATAGAAAGTAGTTAATTAGACTTAGATAGATTAAAATGTGTTTATATATGATTCTACTGCTGGTGTATTTGGACAGGAGGCCACATGTTTTTTTTTTAACCTAGTTTAATTAAATAGCATACATCAATCAAAGTTATATTAATGGTGCAACATTTGAGATGTTAATTAATGTGAAAGGCTTTTTGTAATTTGCAGTTGAGTCATGTAATGATAAACTTAGGGGAAAAGCTAACAGATGAAGAAGTTGAACAAATGATAAAGGAGGCAGATTTGGATGGTGATGGCCAAGTCAATTATGATGAATTCGTCAAGATGATGATCAACATTGGCTGATTTTTAATTTTATTTTTCTCTTAATTAATTATATAAGCCAATGATCCTTGATTAATGACCTTATTAGTTTTTTTTTTCTTCATTTTTTTTTTGTCAAAGTGATTTACCCCTTTTGTTAGTTTGTTACTTTTTTTTTTTTTTTTTTTGGTTTTAAAACAATTTTTTGGTTTTAATTAGTTTATTACTCCTTCATGTTTCTACGTACATTCATTGGAGTTTTCAGATCCAGTTACTATACTATTTACTATTTTATTTTGGAAATCTAATTAGCAAGTTCAATGATTTGACTTAGTGGAGTTCACAAATCATTTATGCTTATTCTAGATAATAACAACCTTTTATCGTTTTATTGTTCTTCTATCTATCTTTGTGCCTTTAATTATTGTTTCAGTCCTATGAACTCCAAAGTAAGTTAAGAAAATATTGTCTTAATGAAACTTAAAAAATGAGCATATAAATAAATTATAATACCATTCTATGCAATAACGATCCACGAAATAAAAATTTAAAGATATTTTATATTCATCAACGATATAAAAATTTGCGGAAAATAGTATATATCTATACTATTAAAAGGGAAGCATTTTTTGTAAGTGTTGCCAAACAAGATTAAATCAAAATAATGAAATAAAATGTGATCTAAACCTATAGCCAAACAGAATTAATGACAGATTTTCAACTGAAAAAATATGCTTTAAAATAAATAAAAATCAAAAGTAATAACTAACCAATATTCATGGAAATCATAATAAATTTGTTACCATAAAATGTGGCCTATTAAATTCGAAATTTTTAAGATTATATAATGTTTTAAACGTTTATTTTACCTAATTTAAACTAATATATTTTAAAATATTTATATATTTTAATTTTTGAAACGTTTCAAATAAACTGATATTTATAGTATTTTAAATTGTGTATATGTAAACAGTTTAAATTAGGTAAATCAACGTTAATAATAAATTAGATCCAATAAATGTTAAAATACTATAAATATCTAAATTCTATAGAAGTTTAGGTATTATTAATATTTACTTTTTTAAAAGGTTTTAAAATAGATGATGATTATGTATAAGGGAAGCATTTTGTATAAGTCAATCATAGTTTATACAATCAAAAAAGTAATACAAAACCAATCTATTTTTAAGAAAACTACATAACCAAACCAATAGAAACAAATTTAGCTAAATTATAGCAAACAATTTTAGATAGAAACAATTTTAGAAAACTCAAAAAATTAAATGAACCTTCATCCACGAAATTTTGGGTTTAATAAATAATATAATCACTCTTAAAAATACATTCCTAATATATAGCAAACAATTTATTCATTAGTTTATATTCATCAAATCACGATTAATTTTGTTTCTTAAACCAAAAAATCATACCTAACAATTTCGAAATTCAAAACTATAATAAAAATTAATAACTAAATTTAAACAATTTATTAATTACTTCGAATCCCTAAATTATAGAAACAATTATATAAAATAAATAAACTCATAGAATTAAATGAACCAGCATCGATGGAAATTTTAGTGTTGTGCTAAAATATAGCAAACAATTTCTTCATTACTTCAAATCCCTTAATTATAGAAACAATTATATAAATAAATTAAACTCATAAAATTTAATTAGTAGATTAAAAATGAAAATTTTAAAATGTGATTAAATAATATAATCACTCTTAAAAATAAATTCCTAATATATAGCAAACAATTTATTCATTAGTTTAGATTCATATTAGTGTTATGCTAAAATATAGCAAACAATTTGTTCATTACTTCAAATCCCTTAATTATAGAAACAATTATATAAATAAATTAAAATCATTAAATTTTTAATAAGTCATCATCAACGAAAATTTTGCTAGAGATGATTAAATAATATAATCACTCATAAAAATACATTCCTAATATATAGCAAACAATTTATTCATTAGTTTTGATTCATCAAATCACGATTAATTTTGTTTCCTAAACCCAAAAATCATACCTAACAATTTCGAAATTCAAAACTATATCAAACATTAACAACTAAATATATGAAAATAAAAAATACCATGAATATTCTAAGTTCCATTAGTATTAATATAAATAAGAGAAGAATCCATCGATGGTGTATAATCCTCCCAAAAGATTATTAGCAATAAACACATTTTTTCTATCAAAAAAATGGCAGAAACTAATGACAACCAATGTGGTCTTCAAAAAAGTGTTCAAGAACTTTTAAATTATAATTCTCCATTTTTTCTTTTCATTTCCTGCAAGTATGACTTCTTACATTTTTTTCAATACCATATTCAAGACTTTCTCATTATAAACTTTGGTTTTCCAATTCAACAATTTCTATTATACTACTCCAGTTAACAAATGCAATCATTAATCCTTCAACTAAATGAAATAAAAAAAATTATAAAAAGCCAAATTTTTAAGAAAACTAAACCAGCAAACTATGTTATGAAAATACACCCGCACGTACGTGCGGGTCATCATCTAATAAAGACTATAAGAGGTGCTAATGTCTTTTATTTGAAGGTGTGAAGACAAATATTTTCTTCATGAATGTAAAAAGAGTCGAACTCCTTATCTCAAAGGAGAAGAGCTCATGGCAGGCTAAGCCACTACTAGTCTAGATGCTTGTCGACTTCTTGAACAACGATTAAATCAAGAAGTCATATATGTGTAACCATAAATTTATAGAGAGTAAATAAAAATACACCTCAAATAATAAAAATTAAAGGCAGTAAAACTTTTCCAAAACCCCTCAAACAGAAAAACCCATCTCAAGTATTACAGAAAACCCAATCCACACGTTCACTTGTTTCCTCTCCCAAGTTCTCAAAACAATAGTAAAAACAAAAAAAAACATTAAATCACAAAATATAATTAGTTCTTCAATTCATGGCGGTGGTGCAACAAAGGCATGTTCCTAAGATCGAAGATTTGTTCCGTTTTCTGACAATGCCTTTCATAGAACCCGACGAAGCTTTCTTGTCCTCCAAGTTATCTTCTGAGCCTTTGGTTTCTTTGAAGCTATCATCGCTGTGTTTGTTCAACAGTCCTGGAGACTTCTCCATGACTCCTGTTTTCATGGAATCACTTCTCTTCAGCATCACAGTTTTCTCTTCCACATCGATTGTTGTCTCGTATATCTCAGTTTTGTCCTGAAAGAGTAACGAAGTTTTCTCTATCGGTTCATCGGTTCTTTGTATCTCAAGTGTAGCTTCTTTATTGCTTTCAGTTATGGTTTCAATAGTTTCTTCTGCTTTGTTGCTTCCAACGCAAGGAACAAGTAGAGCCTCAGATATGTTAGCTTTCTCTAAACACATCTTGTTTCTTGAAGGAAACGTAACCTCTGAAACCAACTGCTGAGCCAACGTATCTCCAAGAACTCTACTATTGTGGCTCACCGGGAGCGATCTGCATCGAGACATGCGTTTCAAACTCACTTCTGTTTTTAAGTTAGTGCCCTTCTCTTCCTTATAAACTCCAAGACCGCTCTCTTGAATCATGTTTGATTCTTGCAAACCAGAGTTAGAGGTCTCCTTGTTGGCTTTCACCTCATTTGTAACTTCTTCATCATCAACAACAACGCGATTGTCTAGATTCAGAATATCTTGTGGCTTAATCTCAGGAAATTCATCCCCTCCTTTTCTTTGTTCCATACCAGTTTCTTGAACAAGGTTTACAACTTCCTTTGTAGAAACAACTTCCTCTGTAGAAACAACTTCTTCTAGAGAGTCATTCACCATATTTTCTTCATTTCCAACAGTCTCATCAATCAGACAGAGCTTCTCTTCTTTATCTGTCGTATTCAAATTTGTCACATCACTTTGAGTTCCAATCATACACAACTCTTGCACTTCTGTCTCTTCAAACACAGTTTTAACACCTGATGATGAATAGAGTCAGAATCGCACTAAAGCACATACAAATGCCTAAAGGTTATCTTTCAAATATGAAAAGAAGAGAGAAAAATTCTTAACATACCTTCTTCAACTGATGTCTGTTTCTGAAGCTTCTCACCATCTGCTTCGTTTACCGAGCTCTCCAAGCCACTTGAATGCATCTCTTTTTTGACTATTTTCACTTTCGGCTCATCCACCAAAACTTTGCTTTGTGGTTCTGTTTCTTTGACATCATCAGGCATGCTCTCTTTCTCTGCGTCTCCATCCTTTCCTTCGCCTGCAAGAAACAACTGATCAACCGTTATGGAAATAGAGTCCAACGGAGACTTCCCATTGCTTTCTAGCTTTGCGATCTCTTTCTTCTCATCTCCATATATTCTGTCACCTGCAACAGACAACTGATCTTGCATGGTCTTTGCGGAAACAGAGTCCAAAGGAGACACTCCGTTGGTCTCTACTTTTGGGTTACCTTCCTCTTCATCTCCATCTTTACCTTCATCTGCAAGAACCACTTGATCTTGTGTGCTCTCTACGGAAACAGAGGCCAGAAGCGACATTCCACTGATTTCTAGCTTTGAGCTCTCTTTCTCTTCATCTCCATATTTACCATCACCTGAAAGAAACACATGATCTTGCGCGGTCTCCACGGAAACAGAGCTCAACGGAGACATTCCATTGGATTCTAGCTTTGAGCTCTCTTTCTCTTTTTCTCCATCTTTACCTTCACCTGCAAGAAACACCTGATCTTGCTTGGTATCCACGGAAACAGAGCCCAATGAAGACATTTCATTGGATTCAAGCTTGGAGCTCTCTTCTTCTACAATCACACAGACAAATACTAAGCGAGAACAATAACAATACATAAAAGAAGAAGAAGATTCGTTGGTTTACCTGTTAAAATGGCAGTTGCGTTGTTGTTTCCCATATCATCTCCTTAGTTCAGCTTGCAATGAAATCAAGATCAAGATCTCTGAATAAGTCTGGGAAAATTGAAACAGAGAGCAGTAAGAGGGTTCCAGCAAGTAATGTGTGTGTCTGCTTGGTTAAAGCATGTTTGGTGTTTTATTGATTTTTGTTATAAATTAGTTAAATGCTAATTAGTTGGCGTCACCTTTGTTGCGACCCTACGAAACATTATGAGACCATATGATAGATATGTAAATGTTTCATACAAAACCGTAAGGACACATTCTATTTCTAAGTTGGAGGCACAATATCTAAAATTGGACCATTTTAAATTGAGAGGTCCAACCACTAAATTTAGTATTTTAGCCATAACTTTTAGTGTTTCAAGAACTCACCAAATTTCTTAGATAATAATTGTAAAAGAAAGAAAAATTGATTAGTACTATCTACTAAAATCTAGACTTGTATAAAACTTGCACAATCTAAGGCTCCATCTTTTCTATCTGGTTCTTCCTACATTTCCCCCCCCCCCCCCCAAGAAACCAATTGTATGGTTATGCTCCATGCATAAAACCAAACTCATCATTTTATATGATATAAAACCAATTAGTTTTTGAACAATTTTTTTTTAACGGCAAAAACTGGAAATCATATGATAATTTCAGTTATTACATTTCAAAATTTTAAATTTGGAATTGCCTTGATTACAAGTTTCTGACATTAAAATAATGGTATATTTGCAGAGAAATTTTTGACAACAACCTTATTTACAAGTCGGACATACTTCAAACCTGTTCTGCTGCTGTCATCTGTACTACGGTCTTTTCAGCGGTCTTTTCAAGAGTCTGTTTTGTTTCCTCATGTGTTTCTGCTAGCTCATGGGCTTTTTTTTTACCTTTTTTGCAACCATTTTAAAATGCATTCTTTATATGCTCACGGACTTTACCAAGTTCCACAATCGGGTTAGACACTATTTTTTAGATTCGAGATTTATTATGTCGTTATATTTCGAAACCTATAATTATTGATATTTTTCATAGTCAGATAAAATTGAATAGGATGAATTTTCCAGAGTAATATGAACAAGAGGTAAGAGTCTAAAGTTATATATATTTACGAGTTGTATGGCCCAACCATTATTTTCAACCATCTATATTAACATTTTTGAAGTATCTTTTGAAAAATAACCTTTTATTTTGTATTATTTGCATAATAATCCTTGCCATTTAAATAAATAACAAATTTTTAAGATAAAATTTGTAATTAAATTACACCAGAATCGCAAAATTAGAAACTAATATTTATTACATTTAACAAAATTTCCTAAAATGTCTCCCTAATAAATTGAATATCTCTCCAATATCTTTATATGATCTTATTTGTTTTAAAATTTACATTATTACATAAAAAATAAGTATAATAAAAATACAAAAAAAGCGCATATGTAGCAGTTTGAATTTTTGAAAACGGACGTATATTACTCAATCGATAAAAGAAAAAAATATATGTATAACATCTTACATCGGGTAGAAAATTTTAGACAATGGTTCGGAACCATTATAAATATAACTAATATGAAACTTAAAAATCCAAAATCTTGAATGGAAAATTACAACGAAATTTTTTTTTACTAAATTTTAGGGAATCCAAAATTTTAAAATCTTGATTGGTTAAAAATGAGTTTTTGGAAAAAAAAAACCAAAATCTCTCTCAAAATCTATAAAACATTCAAGATTTATATTTTACATAAATATAATTTAACAGGTTTGAGTTTTATGTTTTTCTTACGGGTTATCTTAACAAATATAACTTAAACATAATTTTTTTAGTCCCGTGAGTTACAAAAAATATACCGCGAGTTAAGTAATAAAAGTAACAATAAAAAAATACAGTTACACAATTTTTAACACTAAAAAGGTAATAAAATTAACAAATATAATTTATATATTTTAGTCAAAACAATCGTCCCGCGGTGTACCGCGAGTTAAAACCTAGTTTTTTGTCATTTTGGAAAACATAATTTTAGTTCATGATTTAATGTTTGGTGAGCTATATATGGACACTAATAGAGTTTTAAGAACATAGAAGGGACCAATGATGGTCTTATGGTGGTGGCCTGGTGGGTCAATATGTTCTAAACTTCTCTTTATCATTTTTTCTTAATTATTAAACTTATTTGAGCTACAATATAGCCGATAATCATTCAACTTTGGAAAGCATTCTCTAGGTTTCTTTTATATTTAATTAAAACATAAGATGTCTTTTTTTGCTGGAATTCCTCGAACCAATCCTTTTTGTAATACTTATTAGATGTATGAGAAAATAAATTTAAATTTATAAAACTTTTTTTTAGTAGGATAAAACTATAGTAGACATCATTTTAATTAGTTAATTAACATTCAATTATTGGTTAGCAATTAGAGTGAGTTCGGCTGTTTCATAATGTAATGATTACAACAATTTGGTTCTTTCTTTTATTATTTCTATCAAAACTTCATTTTTTTGTAACTTCAATAGTATATAATTAATTCGAAACCTATATATCACTGATTTAATCGTCCACTCTTATAGCATATATTTTTATATTTTATATTTAGTATTTTCATTTCACAAAAAAATATACAGGTGGACTAGATCAATATTCATAGAGAGTCAATCTATAAGTTTTAGATAAATGGAAAGTCGTTATTTAACTTAAACTGTGTTTTTTTTCTCTCCCTACATATGTAATCTCTAACTTTTTTTTTTTGTTTTTTTCAATGCTATTGAGCATTAAATGCATTCCTTCTTAAAATACAAAATGATTAATGTAATCGAACTCAGGTTGAGAAGGAGCAAGTGGGCTAGTGGTTCTCACCTCTGTTTGCCTTCTCACCAGATCCGGGTTCGAGCCCATTCCCTCTCAAAGATAGATTTATTATTTGTAATGATGTCAAAAAAAAAAAAAATCGAACTCAGGTTTTTATATCATTTTCTAAAGCTTAATTTTTAGGGTTTTAATATATTTTGATAATTAATAATAACAAATGACAATTAAAAAAAATTATTATGGAATCACTCTTGTTTAAGGTTATGAGAAAATAGTTTAATATAAAGAGAATGAGACCTTAGCCTAAAAAAAAAAGAGTTCAATTAGAAGCAACTACATAAAACATTTGATAATTAATAATTATAGACTGCGAAGTTTTATTTTGCGGAAACTGGAACTAATGAAGTATTAGTGTGGTTTTGTAATTCATGAAAGGAGGTGATTGCAAAAAATCGTTTATGCCTTTGAAAGATTTTGTATGAAGGGCACTGTGTAAATGTATTAAACACTTAGAAATGTTGATAAATAGTTTTTATCTCATTATGTTTGTAATGTAATAGGTTATTTAAATAATTGTTATGAACTCATTTTTACACTGATTTACAAATTAGAGTGATTTAAATGTGACGAGTCTAACTTGAATCAATCTCTTTTCGTACAATTATTATTGAGATTTGGATTATGAATATATTTTTGTTAACTAAATTTTTTTTTTTCTAATTCCTTCATATGCATTACTGATACTTATATATGTTAAATAAAAATTAAACAATTTTGTTTTTGAACTATTTTGGCTAAATAATTAAATCAGATTTTTTGGATTTGAGTTATTTCAAAGAATCACTTGAAAACTTTCTAAGACATTATTATAGGTAAATACAAACTCTTTACTAGCATACATTATATATCCCATCACCTTTTATAAGAACAGTAGCCAGGCTTACCTTATACAAATTGCAACGTATGGCCATAGTTGATTGTTTTATTCATTATCTAGCCATGCAAATTTCATATTTAGATTTACTTTTTTCTGGACACTTATAACCCTATGTTGGAGATTCAGAATATAGGTAATATAGGCAATGATTTCCCTTTCTTCTGCATTCAAGATTTTTCTAGATTTTGTTTATTTTGAAAAATTAAAAACAAAAATTGAAATGGGTCATTTATCTTTCGTAACGTCTCTTGGTTGCTATAATAAAATCATTACCGACTGGATTCAAGGTTTTCAGTTTATTTCTTTGGGAAGATATAAAGACGAACTCGATTTCATATCGTACTCGCATCCAGAGAATTTTTGCAGTGAAGGTATTTCTCAGTTGTTAATCAGAAGAGAGTGCTGGGTTTTGTGGTAATAGTTTTTTGATGACGATATGTTCCCATTCTTTGATTTTGCAGATGTGTGACCTAGATCTGCCGAGTCGACTAATTGCTTGCGGGGAAGAGGGAGAGGGTGAATGTGTACCACAAAATGAAGACCTTAAATCTAATATTTGATGCCTTAGATGAGGACGAGCGTGTGTAGCTAATACGCCCTTTGGACGGTTGCTTGAGTTTCTCTCCAAACCTGTTTGGTCTGCGTCGTTTGGGTCGATCTCCAAAGTTTCCCCATACGAATCGAAGAACAAGATCTCTCAAGTTGCGGCTGGGATTCGTGGATCTACGCTGCGTGGTGTGATCTCTTTTGGTGATATATGTGTGAACAAGCGTTTTGCGTTTGAGCTATCTGGTGGTAGCTAAACCATGTTCTTCATCGTTGATAACGACAATGAGAAAGATGAGTTGATTAATTCGATTAGAAGGTCAATTGTGCAGTACTCTTGGTCTGTGATTGATGTTGAGGTCTTTGATTACGATCACAGTCAGTGATTAACTCTCTGGCCTTCGGGTTTTCCACGAACATAACACTCTCTCTTGTCTTTATATTATGATGTTAATGTACCCTTTGATCTTCATGTATCTATGCTTCAAGTTTCACAAATCGATTCTCTCTTTCTTATGAAAAACCAAATCATAAATTGTAAACAAAATACGCCAAAAAATGATTTTAGTTAACATGTATCAACATAATTATCCATATTTATAAGGAGGACCGTATAATTTAAATTGATAACTCGTTATTTATATAGTTATCCATCTTTACAAGGTACAATATATAACTTATACGTTAAACATATTGATAACTCATTATTGTTATGGTTATCTATATCTTAAAATATAATACATAAATTAACAGATTGAAAACTATATTGGATCCATATATAGTACAGATAATATGTAAATTACCGCGATAACAGATTTTTTAATGTGTCTAAAAATAATTTATTGAATGCTATAAATCACGGATAAACAGTGTTACTGAATTCTATCAATCATGGCTGAATAGTGTTAGTATTAATTTAACAGATAATATGTAAATTATTGCGATAACAGATTATTAACATGCTTAAAAATAAGTAATCGAATGCTGATTAGGGTTATAGATTTTGGGAAAGATCTTCTATCGTATGTTATTGCTATACACTATAAGTTATTTGATAAATTCATAGTTATCTGGTTAAATTATTCATAGTTAATCATATGTTAGCGCTATATATTATACGTTATTTGATCAACTCATAATTATCTTGTTAAATTATTTATTATATGACTTATATCAACTAACTTATATATTAACATATTTGTATATATTTATATTACTGGATTATATAAAATATTAATTTTCATTTTTATAGCAATAAATACTATTATAACGGATAATATGTAAATTACCACGATAACAGATTATATATCATGATTAAAAAAGTTTTCGAATGCTATTAGTCACTGATGAACAGTGTTATTGAATTCGTGGAAATATATTTTAGTCTGGGTTTATAAAAGAGTGGTTAGAGTTTTATAAATAAAAATATTGTATTTCGATTTGAATTTATAAAATAGTGGTTAGTTAAAACATGTGTTTGGTTACATTGCATTTCTCATTAAAAGATGTCACGAGGGCCAATCATCTAATGATCATGGTCATATAGCTCGCCTCTTTTGCCTGATAATAAATACATAATCTTCTAATGCTTTTGTTATCTAATATCCACAATGTTATGTTTTTCTCTACATACTTTTTTAAAAGGTCAAATGTGTAGTTAGTGAATACCTTGTTGTATTTACTAACATTTTTTTAATTTATAAGATAAGACTTGTGACTTTAGTATACATACTAATTGTTATCTGGAGTTACTGACTAATCATAATGATATCGACTAAACATAATGATATCCAATATGTTTGAAGATATCGTCGACATCATTTAATGCTGGATGTGTGCGTATCTTTGCCAATATTCTCTGCCTGTGTCAGACAATTCCCCCAAATTTTCTTATGTCAGAGATGTTTATAAACAAACACTCATTGCTTCTTTTCCGCAGGGATAGGGCTATTTTTGTCAGATCATATCACTTATTGTTGCACATCTAATTTTCAATTTATTGGTTCTCAATTTTTAATTATTTGCTCAACTACTGCTACAAACCTAACAAACCCTATTTAACATAAAAATTTACAAACAATATATAGATATCTTAGTGCACAATTTGCACTTTAGTCTTCCTTTAGTCATTTATTTTCACAAAGGTAAGTATTAAGTAAGTCTTTTAAATTTCCACAACATAAATAGACCCATATTATTGTTAGAAAATAATAAATAAACTCTTACAAAAATATTTGCTCTAATTTAGCAAATGCTTCTGAATTTACAAGGGATAGAGATGATTTACCTTGATATATGTGTTTGATGAGAAATAAGTCAATAACCATTATACCAACCAATTTATATAACTCAATATAAACTTTAAATTTGCCGATGAAAATATGATAACGATTATTGCCTCTTCTTGGCAACAAAACACATTTTTGGAGGTGAACTTTGTCTTCATAGACCTGATTTTAGTATCTAAAAACCATGCTGTGAGATTGGTTATAACTTATAAGAATTAATTTCATGCTCTGAGATTGGTTCGGTTAACTTTGGTTAGATACATTTTCTTATCAATCCGGTTTGACCTCGATCCCAAAGTACCATTCGAATCTGAGCTTATCATGAAAGAGGGTCATAAGAAAGCAAAAATCAATATACCAATATCAAATCCCTAAATTAGACCAGCCTTTCGTGGAAAATGCCATTACACTTAAAAGATCAAGGTTTTCATTATTTGCACAACTTAAGAGAGTACTTACCACATATTAACTAATAAGACTGAGTTATATAGACATGAGAGATCGCCCAAAAACTCCCATCACATGAAAAAATTGAAGCAGATCACTCTTCAGAGATTGGTCCAAGGTAGTCCCCTTCCAAGCTAGCCAACGCCTGAAACTCTCTCTCTGCCTCCATCCACTTCGTTCCAAGCACAACAACCCTCACTGTAGCCTCAACCTGGATCCTAGACATCTTATCATTCATGAAGATCGGGTTCTCTCCTGGGATGTACTTGTAATCAGGCATCTTCATGTATGAGAGGTAAACATTCTCGATTGGACCACACCTCATGAAGACACCGTGCTTCAACACCTTGTGCACCACACCGTGAATTATCTCTCCTTTGAAGATCTTGAAAGTCATTCCGCTGAACATTACCGGGAACAGAACTTCACCAGTGTGCTCCCTGATTTTGCCTTCTCCAATCTTGTCCAGAGTTGTGACTGCCACGTAGTAGCCAAGCTCCTTGGTTGCTTTCTTGGAAGCAAATGCGTTTAGTAACTCTACTAGTATAGCTCTCTTTAGCATCAGCCCTTTGGCATCCATGTTTTCAGCTGGAATCATCACGTTCCATGGTAACTTGACTTTCAGAAACATTTTTCAACCTTTCAAAACCAAACCAAAACAATGTCAAAAAGGTACCAATCATCATTCATCCAGAGACTAGAAATAAAACTTTCCTATCATCACATTCTTCTCAAAGAAAAAGAACAGAGAAAGACTCTTGACAAAATCAGAACTGAATGATCACAAAGAAAGAAAAAGATACTAGACAGTAAGTTCTAGGTTCTTCTCTGAAACGAACATCTAGTTTTACAAATCATCACCAGCAACCTAAATGTTCAGTCTTTATTAAGAACCTAGATCACAATCTATACATGCACCACAGCAACGTACCAATTCCACCTATCTACAGTACTCAGAACACAAAATCAGAAACCAGTTCAACATTACACATCTACCAAGAAGAACAGAATGATTAAAAAATGTGAGCTTTTGACTGAAATTTTTTCAGTCAGGCATTTAAACAAACAGTGAGCAGGCATGTAAGTAACCACAAGGGAGAATCATCAAAAATTCCATCAAAAGTTAACAACTTTCCAAGAAACGAAAAGACCCACAAAAGCTTTGAGTTTGCATTTTACGATTTAAGTACTCAAGAGCATCATTTTCTTTCTACATATTTTCTCTAGCAACCTACAACGTATAAGACCCTATAGAGACTAAGAATGTCTGAGAAATTAGTCGAGAAAATCAGAAAAATAAAGAGCCCTTACCTTTTGTTTTAGATTCCCAAGGTTCACGAAACGAGAATCGGCTATAGAGAGTGAGACTGATTTTGGAGAATCAAAACTGAGCTAGGCGAGAGAGAGAGAAAGGAGACGAGATACTCCTAACTCGAAGACTTCAAAATTGGGCTGTAAAGGCCCATTATTATTGACCCATTAGTATGTAACTTCTTCATCTGAACGTAACGTTTGAAATCAGAAAAAATAAAAACTTCAAAAATCTTTTTGGTGTTTCCTTTTTTTTTTTTTTAATATAAAAATCACTTTGATGTATTTCTTTTTATTGTATGTTTAAATCATCTTATTTCCTTTAGAACTGAGAAAAAAATAAATTTTTATTTGGGGTTTCTCATATTTACTTTAGACTCAATCATAAATTATATTTTTTATATATACATATATATATAGTATATGAGAAATATGAAATAAATCCTAATACCATATATTTTATTGAAATCTAAAAATATTTAATTTAGTTAATATATATATGCAATTAAGCAATGAATATTAATGCATAATTTAATATTTTAATATATAAGAGTTCCTTTCATATATTATCTATGGAAATAATCATACTATTATGTTGGAGAAA
This sequence comes from Capsella rubella, assembly GCF_000375325.1. Lineage (NCBI taxonomy): Eukaryota > Viridiplantae > Streptophyta > Magnoliopsida > Brassicales > Brassicaceae > Capsella > Capsella rubella. Next base: position 10,493,305 of record NW_006238917.1, on the reverse strand, counting down.
TAAATATTAGAAATGAGTAACTTTTGAATCCTAGTGAGAATCATCTCAATATGTTACTCTACATTACTTCTAAGGATTAGCTTTTAGACTCCATGGTGAAATCTTAGATGATAGATCTGTGCAATTTTTTTTGTTTCAAAATGGAAAATTATCTAATGTATCTTTTTAAAGATTTTAGAATCATGGCTTTTTTAACAAATGGTTTTTAAATTAGTCATATTATATGTAAATTGATCCTCAAAAAAGTGAAATAAAATCACACACACACACACACACATATATATATATATATATGTATATATATATATGTATGTATGTATGTATATAAAGTTTTTTTGTTTATGTTTCTTGTGAAGATTGTCTTCCCTCATTTCTTTACATAAATTCACGGAATTAATCATATTTTATGTAAACTGATTCACACAAAACAAAACAAAAAAATCACAAGTATAAGGATTTTTTATTTTATTTTTATGTGTAAACAAACCGAAAAAATTATTAATTACCAAGAAAACTAATTTTTTTTTTTTTTTTGTGGTGAAACCAAGAAGACTAGATTCAGCAGGATTTAAATGTTTTATTTATATAGTTTCAGCGGGACTTCGATTATTTTTAATTTTTATAGAAGAAATTGAATTTATTTCCTATTAATTTATCAGAACTTAATTGTACATTTAGGGTTTTTTAATCAAGTTACCTTAACCAATTCGCTTTGGATAAACAGAGAGCTTTCTCAGAAAATCAAGAAATCAGAATCCATAAAATCTTGAACAGTTAAGGTAACTTGATTTTAAAGTTTCAACAACGAAGCTTCCCTTCTTTTCTCTGTGTGTGAAGTGATTCTAAAGGTCTTTCTCAAGTTTTTAACGAACGATCATGGTTTGCTTTCTATTGTTTCTGTTTTATTGCAGTGATTTAGGTTTAGGTTTATTGCGATTCTTGCACAGGTTTTAAAAGTGGAAGATGGTGATGATGATGAAAGATACGAAATTTAACCCCAAGGTCCAGGCTATACTTGCAAACGTTCAACGGCTTGCCCTAAGATCGTTGCATGTACAAGTAACTCCTCTGCATCTCGGAGCTACTTTGATTGGTGACCGGACTAGTGTTTTCTATCGAGCAATCACGAGTGCAGGTGGATGCGATGTCTCGACTGAGTCAGCTGTGAAAGTGATCAACCAAGCCTTGAACAAGCTCCCAAAACAGGCTAGTCCTTTTCCTACAGTAGTACAAAACAGAGCCGTTCCCCAGAATCCAAGTCCAAGACAGACGACGACTCCCTTAGTAATTGGTGCCATGGCTCAAAATGCACTCGTTAACACAGTCCAGCAAAGAGTACAGAGTAACTTCACGTATCCTCAAAACAATCCAAGTCTTGTTGCGGTCTTAAGTCGTGCAAAAAACAAGGCCGGGGAGACTAATGTTGGAGAAGAGGATTTGGTGATTAGTCTTCTTGAAGATTCTCAAATCAGGGATTTGTTCAAAGAAGCTGGCTTTGTGCCAGAGAAGGTCACGTCTGAGGTGGAGAAGCTTCGTGGGGAGGTGATTCTTAAGGCTTTGAAGACTTATGGGACAGATTTGGTTGAGCAAGCAGGTAAGCTTGATCCTGTGATTGGTCGAGACAAGGAGATTAGAAGAGTTATTGGGATTCTCTCAAGAAGAACCAAGAACAACCCTGTGCTAATCGGTGAGCCAGGGGTTGGTAAGACTGCTGTGGTTGAAGGTTTGGCTCAGAGAATTTTGAAAGGAGACGTGCCTATCAATCTAACTGATGTAAGGCTCATTGCCTTGGACATAGGTGCATTGGTTGCTGGAACTGTACTCCGTGGACAATTCGAAGAAAGAATGAGGTCTATCTTGAAAGCAGTTGAGGACGCTCAAGGCAAAGTTGTGCTCTTTATCGATGAGATCCACATGGCTCTTGGTGCTGGCAAAGCAAGTGGTTCAACTGATGCTTCTAATTTGCTTAAGCCTATGTTAGCAAGAGGTCAGCTTCGTTGCATTGGAGCTACTACGCTTGAGGAATACCGAAAACATGTTGAGAAAGATGCTGCATTTGAGAGAAGGTTCCAGCAAGTCTTTGTAGCTGAGCCTAGTGTGCCTGATACTATTAGTATTCTTCGAGGGATTAAAGAAAAATATGAAGGACATCATGGTGTTCGTATCCAAGACAGAGCTCTTGTTGTTGCTGCTCAGTTGTCTGCGCGTTACATCAATGGTCTGTTGCGCAATCTTTTTGTTTACTATGTCGTTGTATGATGATTCTTTTATGGCTGATATGTGTTCTGTTATGTGCTTAGGTCGACAATTACCGGATAAGGCAATTGATTTGGTTGATGAGTCTTGTGCACATGTAAGAGTCCAGCTTGATAGTCAACCAGAAGAAATTGATAGCCTTGAAAGAAAAGGAATGCAACTAGAGATAGAGCTTCATGCTCTCGAAAAGGAGAACGACAAGGCTAGCGAAGCTCGTCTGGTCGAGGTGAATCACATTTTAAAACATGTTCTTCATCTATATGTATAAGTCTTCATTGTAACTGTTGTTTTGTTCTTCTGCAGGTGCGGAAGGAGCTTGATGACTTGAGGGACAAGCTTGAGCCTCTTACAATCAAATACAAAAACGAGAAAAGGATAATTAATGAAACTCGGAGGCTTAAACAGAAACGAGATGAGCTCATGATGTCTCTACAAGAAGCTGAGAGACAATATGACCTTCCTAAAGCTGCTGATCTAAGATATGGGGCAATTGAGGAAGTGGAATACCAAATAGCGAAATTAGAAGAGAGTGGTAAAGATAACGTGATGCTTACTGAAACTGTTGGGCCTGACAATATTGCTGAGGTAGTGAGCCGATGGACTGGGATTCCAGTGACTAGGCTAGACCAGAACGAGAAGAAGAGGCTGATCTTTCTTGCTGATAGGTTGCACGAGAGAGTTGTTGGACAAGATGAAGCCGTGAATGCTGTGGCTGCAGCAATTTTAAGGTCTAGGGTTGGACTAGGAAGGCCACAACAACCGTCTGGCTCCTTTCTCTTCCTCGGTCCAACTGGTGTTGGTAAAACTGAGCTGGCTAAGGCTCTTGCTGAGCAACTCTTTGATGATGAAAACCTAATCGTTAGGCTTGATATGTCGGAGTATAATGAAAAACACTCTGTTAATAAACTTATAGGGGCACCACCAGGGTACGTGTGCTTAAATCAAAGCCTCTTTTTATGTGTGTTTGTGATGAATGGTATAATGGAAACTCACATGATAGTACCTTTTCTTAATAGGTACATTGGTTATAACGAAGGTGGACAACTAACTGAACCCGTGAGGAGACGACCTTACTGTGTTGTACTATTTGATGAAGTTGAAAAGGCCAATGTTACCGTATTCAACACGCTACTTCAAGTGCTAGAAGACGGGAGATTAACTGATTCGCATGGCAGGACAGTGGATTTTAAAAACACAGTGATCATTATGACTTCTAACCTTGGAGCTCAGCACCTTATCTCAGGGCTTACAGGTGATATAACAATGCAAGTTGCTCGAGACAGCGCAATGAAAGAGGTGAAAAACCATTTCAGCCCTGAGCTGTTAAACAGATTGGATGAGATAGTGATGTTTCATCCTATGTCTCACGAGCATTTGAGAAAAATTGTTAGACTCCAAATGAAGAATGTTGCTAACCGGCTTGCTGAGAAAGGTGTATCTATGACTGTCACGGATGATGCATTAGACTACATTTTAGCAGCTAGTTACGACTCGGTAAATGTTCTTCTCACTTATTACTTAATAAGTATGTTGTCCTTGCTTAAGTATGTACTTAACATTGTATGATTGTTATTGTAGGTGTATGGTGCTAGACCCATAAGGAGATGGCTAGAGAGGAAAGTGATCACAGATATATCGGTGATGATTGTTCGAGAAGAAATCGATGAAGACTCCATTGTGTGCATTGATGTAAACGAGGCTAAAACTGATCTCCACTACCGAGTTGATAAGAATGTGGTTGTGAAGACAGAAAAAGATGTCACGATTCGTCCAAGGATCAAGAGGGAACGCAATGACGAAGGTCACATCTTGACTTCAACCAAAAAAAGAAAACCAAACAACACAAATGAAGTCATATTGTTAGATTGAAAAGGTTAGCTTTGATATTGTTTTAGGCTCTGGTTTTTATTTTACTTTTGATTGTAGTTTATTATCATGTACTATAATAACAAAACTCAACATTCAAATCTTACAAAAGACGGTTTGATCATTACGTTGAGATCTTAAAGAACTAAAAGTTTCATGTTATTACTTAACAAAAAATGGGTATAGACGGTCTTAAACCGGAATCTTTTCCGGTATTCTGGTACTTCCGGCTAGAGTCAAGCTGTCGTAGTAATCCACAAGCACTTTCCAGCCTCCAGGGCACATGAATCCATCTGGAGGGTTCTCCCTGTTCTTTGCCAATGCTCTCATCTATAAAAGCAAGTTAAGGTTATATCAGTAATTGAATACTCTATGTCCTTATTGGTTCTAAGAAGTTGGAGTACTCTACCTTAGTGCCAGAAATGAACAAGAAATCCTGAGCCCTTGAGGGATCAAAGAAAGCCATCTTTCCTTGTGTCTTATCGTAAGCAGCAACCTAAACCGATTGAAACCACGGAAAATCAGAACTCAAGAAGTCTAAACCTTTGAAGGAGAGACCTAGTTTGAGTATGCAGTTTTTTATATATACCCTGAAAGGAAGAATGTTGAGTCGTTCGAGTCCAGGAGCCATGCTTAGTACTTTCTTCCCATGATCGGCATCATACAGGTCACGTTTCTCCACAGGATGACCCATTCCAGCGGGATCTCTACCCACAATGTAGAAGTTAGCACCAGCATTGATCCTAGCCTTTGCGTGCCACTGCACTTCAGTTGGACCAGCATAGAGCATTGGAGATGGGAATATAGAAACCACAGTCGTCTCTGGATCAAGAACACCGTCCTCTAGCACCTAATTTAGTCAATGAGAAACCATTTTAGCATCTCCAATAAAGAACTAGGAATCAAACAACACAAAATAAGAGACATTGCTAGCTCCATTTTTACAACCTTCTCGTGCTGTTTCATCCGCCAGCTGAGAGGAACATCATCCGCTTTTGTAAACCCTCCCAATGGATGTAACAACAGAATTGGGTTCTTGTAACCCATCTCAAGTAGTCTCCTTCGAGTATCAGTCATGAGAAGAGCATGTCCGTTATGAACCGGATTCCTAAGCTGGAACGCAAAGACAGCATCAGCGCCACGTTTCTCTAGCTCTTTACGCAGTTCAAATGGCGAAAGCCTGAAACGGTCAAGCCCGTCATTGTACTTAACAGGTTCTAAAACCTCAAGATCACCACCAATAAGCCAGTTTCCAGCATTGGTTATCGCCTCTTCTACATAAGGCAAACCCGGCACAGTCGTCCCCCAAGTTCTCGCTATCCGTTCCTCTTTCGGATGTTTATAAATCTCAATACTGAATCAAACACACAACAAACATTACTATCCAAAGATCTTTCTCTACAAAGTTTGATTCCACAAATCAACAACATAACTCCCAAAAAAAATCCAAACTTTATTCCATCAAATGAAACTTACTCGTTGAGAATAGCGATTGGGTTATCATCAGAACCAACAAGAGCGACACGTTTCGATTCACCAATCAAAGCTTTTTGTTGATCATCAATAGCAAGAACAATAGGCACAGACATGTTAACAACGGATCCATCATCGAGATTGAGCAAATTGAAATGAAGGGTTTGGAGGAACTCAGATTCCCTCATAAACCCACGAAGCGGACTAGCCCAGCCTTCACTCAAAACGTGCATCCACTGCAAATCAATCGCCGTCAATCTCACTTTCGGCAAATCCGCCGCCTCGTGCTTCTTCTCTCGCCGTCGCGGCTCCGACACCACGAGATCCAAGAGCTTACCACCATCAGGATCGATTAGACCAGCTCGTACGCGTGACGTTCTTAGGCTGCGGTTTCGAGGATTCGAAGGGAATGAAACTGATGTGGTGATGGAATCGGATTTGTGAGGTTTGGTGAGTGGTTGAGAGATGAATGAGGTTGGTTTAGGGAAGACTGTAGACATTGAAGACACTGACGGAAAGAATCAAAAACAAAATGGCGAAGCTTTAAGCTTTTTCTCTAATGGAGGAGAATGAGAGAATCTTGAAGCAAAATAAAAAAAATTGAATTTTGAAGTGGAAGATGAAGTGTGTGAGAGTGTGAGTGGGCTTTTTATAGACCAAAGTGATTTATCGTTTAAGCCTTTTAATGTACCTAGACACTTGTTTTCTCTGTTTGTTTCTTTTTATTAAATAAATATAAACAATTTGGACCACTTTTATTATTAGTTTAAATATATGTATATATAAAAATATACTTTAAAATATTTTTAGAAATCAGAGATATTTAAGTATTAAAAAATTATAAAATTATAAACGGTAAATTTACTTTTGAAGTCTGAAAATTTGTAAATGTAGAGTTTTTTTAGAATTATGTATAATTATATTTTTAGTTTAGAATTTTCAATATTTTGGAGATACATACATTATGTTAGTTTAAATTGGTTTAAAATTGTTAATATCCATTTTTTTTAAATGATCAATTATATATTTTACATAATTACAACTATTCTTTTTTTTTTTAAGATTAGATTCTTATATATAGTCTTACGAACACTTGTTTACTTTTTATATTAACAATACGTCTTTAGTTATTATTAATGGCCATAAACTGATTTAGTATCATCCCTAATGTAACAATTAAATAATCCAAACAAACAAAAAAATACATTTAGAAAACATGTGAAACTCTAAAAAATTGAATGAAACACACTTATTTCTTTGGCAAAACAAAGCAATAGTGCAAGCAGAATAATGCAAGTGTGGTACCGATGCTATAATAGAATCGAACTTTATCCTAGAATATTACGTCAAGGTTCGGCGACCACTTTGCTCATGAGCCATGCATGACGACGTTATCCAATAGGCAAATAGCCAAATATAACCATATGAAATCACCAATATTCTATAATGTCGACTTGAACTGTAATAATTTCGTCGACTCATTACATTATGGAGCTTTATCACTTTTGAGTTTTGATCTTGACTTTTATCTTGACCTAAAGCGCCACCAGAAAGTTGAAGATTCTTTTGTTTCCTTTTTGGACGGCGAATTAATTTGTTATTTTTTTGTCCATCCTTTTTAGAGATAAAAAAAATATGATTAACACTTACACGACAATATTAAAATGTTTAATCTTGCTTTAAACAGACATAGAGAATGACACTGTTGACTCAGTTTCTTGGTGGTTGCTGAATGGCTCACATTCAACATGTGCAAATAAGAAAATGAGAGAGTCGACCTACCCTCATAATTCACTCATATAGCGACAAGCCGACTACTGAAATGTAGTATACATGGAATTATATACCAATCCATTTCAAAACAGAAGAGAACACATTGTTCAAAAATGTTTTATATATATGATACAATATCTACGGCTCCCATAATCAAATCAAACCACAATAACCATCTTTAGTGCTAGAAATTATACACAAGTGATCGAATCACTCATTTGTTCATCTCACTGCTCTAATATCGTAGTATTATGACTTAACCATCAGATATTCATCAGGAGACTATACCGTGTGATCATACACACGTTTATATACTCTAAAGAACAAGTGGATCGAGTTGACACCAAAAGTTTATATATGATGAGTTTAGCCTAATAAGTTAAAACTGGATAAAATCATTGATTTACATATCTTTACCAACCGACAAAAATCAAACACCAAACATGCCCAGTCCACACAGTAGCTTATATGCAAGGCCATGTCCTCACGTTGAATGTTACGGGACAACAAAGATTGTCAAAGCCCATTAGTAACTAAGCAAGAGCAGAATACTTTGTTTCTACAAGCTTTGTAAAACACATGACAAGAACAGAAGACTAAAAATGCTGTTGTGCTCCTCTTTCTTCTTTTCTCGTTCTTATTATCTTGTAAACGCGAAGTGGGCTTATGGGCTTCGGAACATATTGTTTGTTGGCCTTTCAAATGAAAGAATTGGAGTCTACGAGTGCCATGACTCACGTGAACACTTTTCGTCTTGAACTCAAAAGTCTCAATCTCAAACACATATAATTTACAAAAGATCACATATATTGATGTAATATAAGAGAACGTAGGATAATAGGGCACGTACGCAGCCGTGAAGGAAAACCACAGAAAGGATCAAAAGCAGTCAGCATGGGTCTGCCATAACGAAGTCAAGTAAGTTCCAATACAAAACTAAGGTCGACCGCGACTTCTCTCAACCAGAAACAAGGTCTCCCGACTTAGTGAAAACATTGTGAGCCGTTAGCTTTGTTTTTATATTATTTTGAGACAATCTTTGTTTTCTTACGTGTTTTTACCCAACCCACTTGGCCTTGGCCAATCAAAAAAAAAAAACAGGGAAGATGTGTCTCTCTGTGTGATGAAACAAGGCACGTCATCAGTTTACTTGCACTTTTTCAACTAGACGTGGCTTCTTTGGTTACTACGTGTTTTTTGTGTGTAGCGTTCAACTCAAATTCCTACTATTGTCCTAATTCTTTTTCATATTTTCAACTATTTCAAATGAAATAGTTTAATTTATTTTATTATAACTTAATTCGATTTCGTTTACAAATAAAAAAAGTGACCAATGATTTTAAGTTGGTTTAACAATAAAGATGGAAAAAAAATCTTATATAAGTTTGAAACATTTTCACTAAGGAATCTTTTTCTTCCCAAAAGAGTAAAAGTTTGCAATTTGATTTTTGTCATTTTTTATTTATTTATTTCTACTTATTACTCTACTACACACCACTAACGTAAAAATAAAATAAGTAATCTTAGGTTCCCATAAATGAATAGAGATAATGAAATACATTTAAAAAAATAAGAAAAATACAGGACCTATCATTCACAATTCACCTACTCTATAAATTAAGAGATGATCTTTGCAGTTACACCACAAACCAACTCCATCTCACTTATCAAGTCTTAGAGTTTATTCACTTCTCTTATTATTTCAATCTTATTCGATCTTCAGTATTTTCAAAAACCTTAAACATCAGAAATGGCAACGGCGTCGCTCAGCATGCAGTCAGTGTTCGCTGCTCCTTCGGGTGGATTGAGTTCACGCAACATCAGAAACACAAACCAAATCTTCTTCAAGAGGAATGCTCCTGTTGTAGTTAGGTGCATGGCTCAGGGTGATCCTATCAAGGAAGATCCTTCCGTGCCCTCGACCTCGACCTCAGCCGCTCAACCGCAAATGCCACCGTCTCCTCCTCCAGTTAGCAAGCCTAAGGTATATAACTATATATATATATATATATATATATATATATATATATATATATATATATATACGTACGTACGTAAGTTAAGTTAAGTTAGTAGTAGTAGTAGTAGTAG
>NW_006238917.1:10254628-10483538 GCF_000375325.1 Capsella rubella | reverse complement strand
ATATATATATAATGATCTAACGGTCGAAGTGTTTAAAAGATTTGAGAGTTGAATGATTTGTTTTCTTGTTTAGGTGAGTACGAAGTTTGGAGATTTACTAGCATTCAGCGGTCCAGCGCCCGAGAGGATCAACGGGAGACTAGCCATGGTTGGATTCGTGGCTGCCATTGCTGTGGAGCTTTCCAAGGGAGAGAACGTGTTGGCTCAGATCTCTGACGGTGGCGTCGGGTGGTTTATTGGAACAACGGCGTTGCTGACGTTGGCATCGATGGTTCCATTGTTCCAGGGAATAAGAGCGGAGGCCAAGTCAAAGGGGTTCATGACGTCAGACGCCGAGCTATGGAACGGTCGTTTCGCGATGCTCGGCCTAGTTGCGTTGGCCTTCACTGAGTATGTCACCGGTGGGACTCTCGTCTAAGGCTTTGTTTTTGCTATAGCATAAGGGAAATTAAATCATATTTGGATACTGATTTTTTAGTTGAATATTGATATGTAACGTATCATAGTTTTTAATATTTAATATGATTTTTAAAAGCTCTGAAGTGTCGACATGAACGCATAAATTGATTTATTGGTTCGATAAAAACAAGAACTGAGACAGACGCAAAACCGAGAACTAGGCTAATACAAATATACAATAGTGCGATAAAGCAAGGATTCCCGGAATGCGATTAGGCGCCAAAATTGTTTCGCCAAATAGTGCCAGTTGATATCCTCTGGGATTGAAAGCCAAGACCTCCCTCACATAGTGACATACACATCGAATTCCAACATATCTACTATATGCTTTGTTGCTCCATCAAAAGTTGGCAATTGTACTACTATTTTTTTTTTGTCAACAGCTTTTATAAATGGACTCAATTGAGCCAAGAGGTGGGAATATTGTTTACGTAGAGACAAAATAGCGGTTCAACACGCATTCGGTATGTCACAATTGTACTACAAATCTTGGAGTTTATAGCCTTAGATAGGAGAAAGCATGCCATTACGTATATCGGAAGAGTTTAAGCTTGAGACTTAAACAAGACGACTTTTTTTACGTTTATCTCTCACAAATGCAAAAACTTGGGTTTTTGATCCATGAATCTTCTCGGGGAACCCTAAGTAAGTTCAGATTCCTCCTTGTTGCATATATAATCCCCACAATTGTTTTTATTACTTGTCTTAGGGAGAGACTTCATTTCCAAACATGATGGTTGTTTTGGAAATATTAATCTCTTGTCATGAGACCTCAGCATAAGCATGGATTATATCAGTCACCTCTTTAATTTGTTTATGTACTATACATAAAACAGACTATCATCAACAAAGAGTAAGTGTGACACTCGTGAACTTGCACACAAAATGTGCAGTTCTCGGATTTTACCATTCGTCTTTGCTCGTTTAAATTGAGCAATTAGTCCGTCCTTACAAAAATAAAATAGCAGGAAGAGATAGAGTCTCCTCGACAAATTCCTCTAAAAAGTCTAATACGTTATTTCAGGTATCTCTTAGTTAAGACACGAAGTAATACACTACATGATCCATCCCACCCGTCGATAATCAAAACCCATATTTTCCATTAGAGAGTGGAGAAAGGACCAATTCCACTTGATCCTATGGCTTATTCATATTCGTTTCTTACTCATGAATTTTTTTTTTGGAGCAATTAGGATATTATCTGTAATAAATTCCTGCAACACATGCTAATTTAGTCTCGGATATTAATTATGAAGAAAACTTCTTGAGACGTAAATTCAGTATTTTAGAGAAAGAAAAGAAGGAAAAAAAATCTCCAATGCTCATGGGAGAAAAGAAGAAAAATCATATGCAAAAGGTGTATGTACTAAGATTTTTTTAGCAAAAAATGTCCACATATATTGATGTAAAAAAACGAGTATCCTCTATTCTTTATTAACCGTTCCAAATGCGTAATTATATAAGGGTACGTATAGGAGAATAGGGCACGTACGCAGCCATGAATGGAATCCACAGAAAGGATCAAAAGGAGTCAGCCTAGGTCTGCCATGAATAAAGTTAAGTAAGTTCCAATACGAAACTGAGATCGACCACAACTTCTCTTAACCAGAAACAAAAGTCTCCCGACTGAATGAAACATTGTGAGCCGTTAGCTTTGTTTGCTAATATTTTGAGACAAATCTTCGTTTTTTTTTACGTGTTTTTACTAAACCCACTTGACCTTGGCCAATCAGATTTAGACAAGGAAGATGTGTCTCTGTGTGTGGTGAAATTAAGAACCCACGTCATCACTTTACTTGCACTTTTTCAACTAGACGTGGCTCCTTTGAGATCTCACCTCACTCTCTCGTTTTAAAAAGTTTCTTTGGGTTACTACGTACGTGTCTTTGTGTTTAGCGTTCAACTCAAATTTATTCTTCCCAAAAGAGTACAAGTTTGCTAATTAGTTTTTTTTTCTTTTATCTTTTTAGATTTGTTTCTACTATTACTCTATACTATACACCACAAACGTAGATATTAAGATAAAGTAATCTTTACTTTCCTATAAATCAATAAAGATAAAGAAATTAAACACATAAAATTTCAGAAAAAAAAACTGGACCTATCATTCACATTTCACCTACTCTATAAATAAAGAGATGGTCTTTGCAGTTACACCACAAACCAACTCGATCTCACTTCTCAAGTCTTAAAAATTTAGTCAGCTCTCTCTCTCTATCTCTTCAATCTTCGGCGTTTGAAAAACCCTAGTCATCAGAAATGGCAACGGCGTCGCTTAACATGCAGTCAGTGTTCGCTGCTCCTTCCGGTGGATTGAGTTCACGCAACATCAGAAACACAAACCAAATCTTCTTCAAGAGGAATGCTCCGGTTGGAGTCAGGTGCATGGCTCAGGGTGGTCCTATCAAGGAAGATCCTTCCGTGCCCTCGACCTCGACCTCGGCCACTCAACCACAAATGCCACCATCTCCTCCTCCAGTTAGCAAGCCTAAGGTATATAACTATATGAGATCCAATATACATGTTCTTGATAGATAAAAGATTTGTGAGCTGAATGGTTTGTTTTCTTGTTTAGGTGAGTACGAAGTTTAGAGACTTGCTTGCATTCAGCGGTCCAGCGCCCGAGAGGATCAACGGGAGACTAGCCATGGTTGGATTCGTGGCTGCCATCGCGGTGGAGCTTTCCAAGGGAGAGAACGTGTTGGCTCAGATCTCTGACGGTGGCGTCGGGTGGTTTCTTGGAACGACGGCGTTGCTGACTATGGCATCGATGATTCCATTGTTCCAGGGAATAAGGGCGGAGGCCAAGTCAAAGGGCTTCATGACATCAGACGCTGAGCTATGGAACGGTCGTTTTGCGATGCTCGGCCTAGTTGCGTTGGCCTTCACTGAGTACGTCACCGGTGGCACTCTCGTCTAAGGCTTTTTTTTTTTTTTCTTTTTTTTGCTATAGCTTAAGGGAAATTAAATCATATTTGGAGAATGATATGTAACGCACAGTTTGACATTTATTATGATGTTTCAAATATTTGTAAGTATTCCAAATTTTATTAGTTTATTTGTTCGATAATACTGAGACGGACCCAAAGCTAAGACTTAGGCTAATACAATAGTGCGATTAAGCAAGGATTCATAATTGCTTCACCCAATAGTGCGAGATTGAAATCCTCTAAGGATTGAAAGTCGAGACCTCCCCAGATAGTGACATATGCATCCGATCCTAAGATATCTAATGCATTCCTCTACTATCTACTTTGTTGTTCCACCATGGCAATTACTCTACTTAACTTGGAGCTTATAACCTTAGATATGAGAAAGCACACCATTACATATGTCAAAACAGCTTGAGCCTCAATTTTTGATAAGACTTGTTTCCCTCCTTTAGAAAGGACTTTCGAGGACCAAGAGTTAACCTTCTTTTGAAATCTATCCCTCACAAATGCAAAAACTTAGGTTTTTAATTCGTGAATGTTCTCAGGGAGGCCTAAGTAATTTCATATTCCTCGTTCTTGCCTAATCCCCATAGTTGTTTTTATTTATTGTCTTGGAGCCGATGAGATCATGAGACTTCATTTCCAAACATGATGGGTGATTTGGAAAAAATTAACCTCTTGTCCTAAAACCTCGCCATAAGCACAAAATTAACCTTTTTTGCTTTGTTGATTGGGTCTAGAATATTAGTTTTAGTAGAGACCTCTTGAGATGTAAAATCAAGAGCTTTTCTATCGGATAGAACGACTTTACTGGGTTTCTTAAATATAATATTTTATTAATTCTAATTACTTTTTTATTTTATTTTTAAATTAAAAGAAAAATATAAGCCAATGAAAAAATGATAAGAGTCAAATGGATATCTTGAAAACTGAGAAACTGATCTCATTTTTTTCTTATTATATTTTTATTTTATTTTTAATAGTGAGAATTGCATCAAAAACTTGATAATTATTCTTTAATAATAGTCTCGATATCGATCAACCGGTCATCTACCAATAGAAATTTGGATGGATAATATGAAGAATACAACAATGCCAGATACCCACTAGTGTCATTGGGGTTGGAAGTTATTAAAACATAGTTAAACTTGCAAATACAACATATGTCTTTAGTTTTGGATAAAAAGAAAAATCTGGTGAGTACTTTCAACACATTTTAATCAGTAGAAGACGCGTCCGTTAACTTAGCTCCCACCCTTTGACAATTCCATAATAATGTACTCATTTATTAATTACAGAAGGAGAATAAAACTCCACCGTACTAACATTGGGACGAGCAATCTTGCACTTTGATAACAGAATCAATTCATTAAGAAGGATAAAAACTGAAATTTTGGGAACATTTTAATTTAACAACCAAAACTTGAGATATCAGTGTAAATAATCTTTCAGCAAACACCTAAGACCACCGTTATTAGTAGTCTCCTAGCCATCTTTTAAGCTAAGATTTACTAAGAGATGTCTCTTCTAAGCCGAGAGAGAGAGAGTAGAGAACAAAGCGTTTGCTTTAAATGAGGTTTATTGTTGTGTCTAAGTAATGAGTAATATAGGGAAACGTCGGAGAATAGGGCACGTACGCAGCCATGAATTGAACAGAAAATATCAAAAGGAGTCAGCATGGGTCTTTGCCATAACGAAGTCAAGTAAGTTCCAATACGAAACTGAAATCGACCACGTACGACTTCTCTCTACCAGAAACAAAATCTCGCCCGACTGAATGAAACATCGTAAGCCGTTAGCTTTGTTTTCTAATATTTTTGAGACAAATCTTTTCTAACGTGTTTTTACCAAACCCACTTGGCAATGGCCAATCAGAAAAAAAGACAAGGAAGATGTGTGATGAAAGAACCCACGTCATCAGTTTTACTTGCACTTTTTCAACTAGACGTGGCTCTTTTGAGATCTCACCTCAAATTTCTTGGCTACTACGTGTTTTTGTGTGTAACGTTCAACTTAAATTCATGATATAGTAACTTTTTTTTGTCACAGTTGAAATAGTTTAATTTATTTTATTATAATTTAATTCTACATTCGTTTTACAAAGAAACATTGACCAATGATTTTGTTGTTACAATAAAGATGGAAAAAAATCTCACAAGTTTGAAAACATTTTGACTAAGGAATCTTTTGCTTCCCAAAAGAGTAAACTTTGCAATTTAGATTTGTTTCTACTTATTACTTTATTACTTTTTACTCTATACTACACCACCACAAACCCAAAAGTAAAATAAGAAATCTAAAGTTTCCCATAAATCAATAAAGATAAAGAAAGAAATACATAAAAAAAAATAAGAAAAATACAGGACCTATCATTCACATTTCACCTACTCTATAAGTACAGAGATGATCTTTGCAGTTACACCACAAACCAAACTCCATCTCACTTCTCAAGTCTCATTGTTTATTCACTTCTCTTATTATATTTCAAGTTCGATCTTTAGCATTTTCAAAAACCCTAGTCATCAGAAATGGCAACGGCGTCGCTTAACATGCAGTCAGTGTTCGCTGCTCCTTCCGGTGGATTGAGTTCACGCAACATCAGAAACACAAACCAACTCTTCTTCAAGAGGAATGCTCCTGTTGGATTCAGGTGCATGGCTCAGGGTGATCCTATCAAGGAAGATCCTTCCGTGCCCTCGACCTCGGCCGCTCAACCGCAGATGCCACCATCTCCTCCTCCACCAGTCAGCAAGCCTAAGGTATATAACTATATGAGATCCAATACTACATGTTGTTGATAGTGATAGATAAAAGATTTGTGAGGTTGAATGATTTGTTTTCTTGTTTAGGTGAGTACCAAGTTTGGAGATTTGCTTGCATTCAGCGGTCCAGCGCCCGAGAGGATCAACGGGAGACTAGCCATGGTTGGATTCGTGGCTGCCATTGCGGTGGAGCTTTCCAAGGGAGAGAACGTGTTGGCTCAGATCTCTGACGGTGGCGTCGGGTGGTTTCTTGGAACGACGGCGTTGCTGACTTTGGCATCGATGATTCCGTTGTTCAAGGGAATAAGGGCGGAGGCAAAGTCAAAGGGGTTCATGACATCAGATGCTGAGTTATGGAACGGTCGCTTTGCGATGCTCGGCCTAGTTGCCTTGGCCTTCACTGAGTACGTCACCGGTGGCACTCTCGTCTAAGGCTTTTTTTTTTTTTTTTTGATATAGCATAAGGGAAATTAAATCATATTTGGAGAATGATATGTAACGCATCATCGTCTGATATTTAATATGATTTTTAAAAGCTCTGAAGTGTCAACATAAATCAAAATTCATTTATTGGTACGATAATAACAAGCACTGAGACATTGGTTCGATAATAACAAGAGCTGACACATTGGTTCGATAATAACAAGAGCTGACACATTAGCTAATACACTTCAGAATCAGTAAACTTTTTATAATTTAAAGCAATTTTCAGAATTGAGACTGGGGAGCTGGAAAATGACAATAAGAGTGTAGCTTCAAAGTTGTTCTTCTTTTTATTTTTACTTTTGATGTATATTGTTAACATGAACATCTCCTGATTCTCATCCAATTGTTACAGTACATATAGACAACATAAATGTGGTAAGTTATAAGTTGACACACCATGAAAGATATTACAACGCAACCATAATGCCAAAGCCACACACGAATTAAAGTCTCTTCACTATAAGTGGATGACATAAATAAACCATAAAGACCACATCTAAACATATACATATCCAAGATCAGACAGAGCTTCCTCTTTATTGTATGCTTAGTTTATAGAAATCTGACGCCTAAGACTGACCTCTAGGCTGACGCGTCTATGGCACCGCCCCCGTTCACCTTCACGAAATTATCGATGTACTCTTTCCTGTAAAATAGCCGTTTCAATATCCATAAACAGTTTTCTTTTCTTTGCTAAGATGAATGATTGCAGAGTAAAAGAGGCAGACAGGACACTTTACCTTGCGGGCAGATGGTCATGTGGGCGATTGTATGGTGTCCAGACCGGTTCACCCACGAAAAGCCGCATTGCCTGTTTAATAAGAAATTCTGATTTTCATAAGCAACCAAGAGTATATGATGAGTTAATGATTCGAAGAAGCTAACAATAAACCTTGATATAGTTGTCTGAGTCGACGGTGAAGCGATGATATATTCCAGCAGGCAAGACTATCATACCCCCTTTCTTTACCAATACTCTAATCCAAGCCTCATTGCGATCCCTCACATCAAAGTATCCTTTATCCAAGGGAGAAAACACTGACAATCTATATACATATATCAATTGTCTTTTCAAGTAAAGCCGCCAATACAAGTACTTACCACTTCCTCCAACGCAATAACGAATCTCTTCATCAGTGTGCAAATGTTCTTCAAAAAAGCTCTTTACTTTCTCTTCATAGTTTGCAAGCTTTTCAGGGCATACCTCACAAAAGTCCTGTAATTTAAACACTCTTCTATTGTCAAATCAAGACTCGGGCACAAATATATACACATGCATAAACAAATGTGTGGGAATCAATACGTGCTTATCATCAAACATTCAACTCAAAATGTATAACAGAGAGGGAAAGTGTTTTCATGTCATTCGGTTTAGCGAGAGAACCAGAGAGATTTGATAACAATGAAAGACTCTCAACTCCCAACCAAAACCTAGAGCTATTAGCTCTCTAACCATCTCACAACTGCTACAATCTTGTAACATTCAATCCTTAGCTAGTTATTGAGAAAGATTGATCAGCTGAACTTCTTCAAGTAGAACCACTGTTATTTGACTTTTCAAAAACAACACTTGGTCAAAACTAAAGAACTAGCATTAAAGACTAACGGATAACAAAACAAAGATTTAAAGAAGTAAAGACATAAAGAAAAGGTGACAAACCATGTAGGAGTAACCACGAGATTCACGAATCTTTTTCAAATCTTCATCGGTTTCATAGTTATCAGCATCAATTCTCCAGCTAAGTACTCCCAGCTCTGTACACAAACATTAGAATTTAGGCAAGTGATACAAAAACAAAAGACAGTAGAAAACATTACAGAGAGAACAAGAATGAAGACAAACACACAAA
This sequence comes from Capsella rubella, assembly GCF_000375325.1. NCBI lineage: Eukaryota > Viridiplantae > Streptophyta > Magnoliopsida > Brassicales > Brassicaceae > Capsella > Capsella rubella. The sequence continues at coordinate 10,475,048 of NW_006238917.1, read as the reverse complement.
AAAAAAACCTGCAAGTTTGTCCAAAGATACAAACTCCTTAGGATCCTTGTGGTGAGGAAGTCTCTGATCCTCTTCGCTATCATCCATATACCATGCCTGTATCACTTCTTCTCTTCCATCCTAACCAATAACAACAACACCAACATGTGAATCAAGAAAATATCAATTCGATTAAATTAGTTGTAATTCAATCACTGATCACCTATTCTCATTTTCATGTGTTTTTTTGAGCTGCCAACACTAATAGAGAACAGAACATGTTCTAGAGCAATCAAATGTTAAGAATAACATCCGACATAAAAGCAAAATCAAACTAAATACAAAACATCAAAACCGAACCTAATGGAGATATATATAACAATCGGCGAAGTCATGTTTTGAACGGCGGATATAAGAATATTTTCCGATAAGAGATTCACGAAATCAGAATCAGAAAGGAAGAGATTTTACGGATTACCTTAACAACTTCACCCATCGTTGTACTTGTTTGTTCTCTCTTCTTCTTCTTCTTCTTCTTCTTCTTCTTCTTCTTCTTCTTCTTCGTTATGCCTTTTTATCGTCTTCAAGCCCACGCGATTATGGATGACTTATCTCTCCTTTTCGGGAAAAAAAAAAGCAGAAAACAAGGAATATTAAAAAGACTAAACTACCCTCAATCCGCCGGCGTGCGTGCGGCGTGGGAGATACCGCCTCGCCTCCACATAGATACGTTTCAGACTAATTAATTACGTTACGTTTCCGACAGGCTTAAATTATAGTTTATTGCCTTAGATTGTATTAAAGCATCATTATTTATTCCGAAACTACATGTAAAGTGTGTCTCGTATGGATGTTATAAAATTGGATTACCTCATTCTTTAACCTTTGATGGTAAAGTCAACTTTGACACTTAAAAAAGTTAAGTGATAATATAGTGACAATTAGTGGTTTGGAAATGGTCAAAAAGAAGTGAAGGCTTTGGTTATCAAGTAGTTAGAAGACAGTTTGGCGAAAAGTGTCTCTCGTTAAAAAGTGTCATATTAAGACAGCATTTACACATTACAAACAAGTTCTTGCCTCTTGCCAAATCTCTCTGACTATATCTTCCTCAAAAAAGAATCAGAAACAAGAACTTACCACTAACCTACTTAGCTACACAACAAAACTATAGACCAAAAAAATTATGGGTGCGACCCGGATACCCAAACAAGCCGATCTGAAGATTAAAGTCTCTTCATATATTGAGCTTCCAACACCTTTTCACCGGTAATAGTAATAGCATCTCCACGTGTTGGCAACTTGTTAAATATCTGCTGGAACCCAACCAATGAGAGAGTTTTTGAGTGTAATCATCCAAAACTATTGGATCTAACTAAGCTATACGATTGTCTTCTTATTACCTTCACTGTTTAGATCAACTGATAGATTGGGACTTTTTCTTTGGTTTTCAGGTGACTCGCTCTGCAGTGAAGATCTTGTGTGGCCAAGGTTTTGTGAGTATGCAGCATTCATTCGTGGCTGACGATTTAGAAACATTTCCAAGCTCGAGGACGCAACTCCTGGAGACTTTTTGGCTTTAAGGAATCTTCTGCACATAAAGAAAACATATCAGTTTTTCGCGGTTTTTGAATTTTAAGCGTTAAGTATATAACGCACCTGTCCTTCCGCTTTTCACGATATCTTTGCAACGACATCTTCCTGTTTGCCTGACCTTCCATATCTTAATAATAATGACCCAAAACAACATAAAAACAAAGGTTAAATCAACTATCTTCAAAGCATATAACAGGCCAACAAGCAAGTCAAGCTTATCCACCTCCAAGTTAACAATAAAAGCATAGCATTGCACAGGTGAAAGTAGTGTCAATCAAGTTTTACTCTTAGAAATCAGAATCATTTAGAAATATGAACACTACCAAAATCACGAGAAGAATTCACCCTCTCAAGGCCAATTTGGGGAAGTTCCACCATCTTCTCTGCAATAAGAATTCAAAATTTCAGTTTATCTATTGACTAGTCCAAACTCAATTCAGAAGAAAGAAAGTAAAATCACTATCACAAAAAGGTGAAATGCATAATCACAAGCTAGTATAGCATTTAGAGATGTTTCTCTGGTCAATAACCATGCTTCCATTCAGATTTGACAAAACAAAAGCTGTGTTCGGCGACTAAAGAAAACTAAACAAGATGTACTGCATCAGAAAAGCTGGTCCATTAACTTTTCCAGTTTGATGATATACAAAACAAAATGATTTCAAGTTTGAATCATCTATCTATCAACTGAAAAGGAAGTCAGACACTTTCGCAAAAGCTTACCTTTACTCATGGGCATACAACTAGAAGAAAAGATACCATTTGCAGGCAAGTCAACTGGATTTGCTGCAAAGTGCATGATTGACTGGGCCTGTAAACCAATATACAGGTTGAATGGTCAAAACATTGCCATCAAAATTTCTATTTTCAGGCTAGACAGAATAATGTACCTTCTCAGATGGTACTCCATCATACACATTCACTTTCCCACTATAGAATATCGTCATTTGCCCAACCAGCGCATTAGTTTCAGCTGGGCTTCTGATGCCACATCACAGAGAACTTGTTTAAACACCATTGGAGTGGTTAATTCACTTATATAACACCATTATGATAGCAAAACTTCTATTAAGCTTTCGAAGATGGACTACCACACACAAACAAAACTCAGTAACTGAAAACTTTCTGTTAACAAGGCATGTGATCATTCCAAGTCCATCATTCCCATTGGACAGAACCAAGAAGAAATGGAGAACACTAACTTTAGTATACAAAGAAAGCCACAATGAACTCACATAGGACTGGTTGAAAAGATGTGAATCTAACCCTAAATACTGTCAGACTCAATCCACCATCAAAGGCATGAACCATATAGTTTCTATCTCTAAGAAAGTGATATCAAATTACTTTTTAAGATCACACACATAACACACTGATTCAAGAACGAAAATATAAACCTGAGGGAGACAGTCTTGTTGGTATCTTTCTCAGCTGGATAATGAGCAGAACCACCGGAAAACTCAGCTGATCTTGGAGAATCCCTTCTATGGCAGGGACCATCATCTTCCTGAAATGGAGGAATCCGGCCACAAGCTTCGAGCTCGTTGCTTAGCTCAGTCGACGTTGTTGTGACCTAAGGATCCACAAGTACACAGAGCAACAATTTCCCTAAAATTCAGCACCAAATTAAGTAATATAGAAGAAGCAAAATATCAAAATTAGAACAGAAGCTCACACGAGGCGGAATTGGCGGCTGAGAAACGAGGATCTTGCGGAGGATACCGGCGCCGGAATCGTCGCCGGGCTCAAAGAGAGCTTTAAGTGATAAAACTTGCTGGATCGCCTGAGATTTGTTCCACGAAGGCCTGCGCATTCCTGTTCCGTACACGTGTCAGTCAGAGAGCTTACAAAATTCCGACAAGGTACAAGGAAGAAGAAGAAGGAAGAAAGACCTTTCTCTTTGAGGAATTTGCGGCAGTCTTCGCGAGTGAGCTGAGAAATGTCATCTTCAGTGAGTAGCTTAAGAGGCTTCGCAAGTATAGACTTCGCCGTTGACACTCCTACATCCTCCATCTCCTCCTTCACCGGAGTTCCGACGAGTGAGCAGTGGCGTTTCAGTAATTATTGGAAGGGTTTGGGGGCAAAATTAGGAAGAATGAGAAAGAGAGAGAGACATGAAAAAGAGAGAGAGAGTGAAGGTCGAATAGTATTCTATGGGCTTAGAATTTGGGGGAATGGTTTCTGGAGCAGGGGAGCTCCCTAGACTGCCACGTATGATTTGTCTCTCTTTTTATTTTTATTTTTTTTATATAAACCTAATCATGGCTGCTAATTATATATATACACTTCTTTTTTAATCCGATCTTTTTGGTCTTTCGACAAGAAAACAAGGAGAATAAGATGTAATTACTACTCTGCAATGTGATGATTGATTTGTACTAAGAAAAAACCAAAAGAAATTGGAAAACAGAGGAAATAGAAATAGACTGAGAGATATGTTACTTATACTTCTACTTCACAATTCACACAGTTTGTTTCCTTACTATTTCATTATTTACTTCAAATCTGTTACTGTTAGTTTTTGACAAACAACCCAAAACAATACACTTGTGTATAACGAACTCACCATATTTCATACATGCACAAAGAAACTTCTGTTGTTTTTCTTTTATGATCATACTTGGTCTTATCGTAAAACGGATACAAGTAAGATGGTAAAGAGAAACCCATCAAAGAGTGTAATTAAGTTTACAACAACTCAAAGAGCATACCAAAGCCAGTATTCTACACAGGTACACGTATAAATATCCAATAATTGAGAGGAAAGCTCTCTTTATTATATGGGCCTTGTTTATATTATCGACCTTCACTTCAGAAAGCAAGGGAGAGAGAGAGACCTCCCTAAGCGGAGGCGTTGATCACGAAGTTATCGACATATTCTTTCCTGTAAAACATCAGAAGTTCTTGCTTGATCATATTGTATTGGTAACATTAGAGAGAACAAACAAACACAGGGTATGCTTTTGATGAGACAAAAGGGGAAAACAGGACGTTGTACCTTGCAGGAAGATGGTCGTGCGGGCGATTGTATGGTGTCCACACCGGTTCACCCACGAAAAGTCGCATTGCCTGTTTAACAAGATATTTCAGTTTTTGAAGCAAGCAAAAATATATGATAAAATAGACTAAGAGAAGAAAACAATGAACCTTGATATAGTTTTCTGAGTCCACGGTGAAGCGGTGGTATATTCCAGCGGGCAAAACAATCATACCCCCCTTCTTTACCCATACTCTAATCCAAGCTTCGTTGCGATCCCTCACATCAAAGTATCCTTTTCCCAAGTAAAAGTAAAAGAACATTGACGACTATATACGTATATCGATTTTTTTTTTTTCAAGTAAAGTAGCCAATAAAAGTACCTACCACTTCCTGCAACGCAGTAACGGATCTCTTCATCAGTGTGCAAATGTTCTTCGAAAAAGCTCTTTACTTTCTCTTCATAGTTTGGAAGCTTTTCCGCGCATACCTCACAAATGTCCTGGAATTGTTAAACACTTTTCAATCATCAAACCAAGACTTGAAACACATTAAAATGTTTGCAAACCATCAACTGTTTTTCATAAACAGTGTCATTTCAGTTAAGTATTACAATTGAGTAAAAAAGTCTTAGAGAGTTAGAACAAAGACTAGTCAAATGTAAAAATTCAGCATTGAAGTCTAATAATGAGATAGCAAACAAAGATGTAAAAAGTTCACAAACCATGTAAGAGTAACCACGAGTTTCGCGGATCTTTTTCAAATCCTCATCGGTTTCATAGTTATCAGCATCAAGTCTCCAGCTAAGTACTCCCAGCTCTGCACACTCAAACATTACACATGAAATAAAAAACAATAAAAAGCATTACAAAGAGAACAACATTGAATTGAAGACACACACCTGCAAGTTTATCCAGAGATACAAACTCCTTAGGATCCTTGTGGTGAGGAAGTCTTTGATCCTCCTCGCTATCATCCATATACCATGCCTGTATCACTTCTTCTCTTAGATCCTGTAAAAGCACAAACACACACAAAGAGATCATTTTTGGTATGCTAAGCAAAGAAAACACATCCAAATGGGAAAAAAAACATGTTCAGGCATTACAAAATCTGTAAACATGTTCAGGGCATTACAAAATCAGAGTTTTAACTATGATATAACATCAAAATTGAGAGAAATTATCATCGATTTCAAAATCCGAGATGATGATTCGAAAATCGCCGAAACGAATCAAATCACAAACCCGAACCTAACTGAAAACAATCGGCGATTGATGATTGCGTCGCAGATAACTAGAAACTATCGATGATTCTCATAATCAAATCAGAAGCAGAGGAGAAGAATATCAAAAACCATACCTTCACCGCTTCACCCATCGTCTTCTCCGTTAGGCCTTATTCCTCTCCGTCTTCAAAACCACGCGATGATTTTGATGATACTCAAATGATTCTTTTTTCAAAACATAAAAACTAATAATAATCAAATCAAAAACAAATCTTTAAGTGAAATGACTAAAATACCCCTAATTATCGGTCAGCCACAGAGATGCTTTTCCCGATCATCATTATAGAAAAAACAAACTATGTACTTTAGATAGCAAAATTGTTGCAAATCTCACATGTCTTGAGAATAAACAAATTAATTATCTCATCACAAAGAAGTTGTCTTTTTGATTAGAACCTCAAGATTTGGTATCATCATCAATAAGGTCTCTCATTATAAAGACAGCATTTACATTACATAATACAAACCGCCACATCCTCTCTTGTCCCTAACCTACTCAAAACTACAGACCAAAAAAGATGGGATACAAGCCGTAAAACAAAACTAGACACTGATTCAGCTCAAATCTTTTTAAGCCCTGTTTCTTCCACAATGAACGAGAACATTCATTGTTTTTGCTTTTTGTACTTCGTGGCAAATTGACAAAAGAACAGCTACTGTTCTTTCATGTATTGAGCTTTACAGCTCGCCTTGTGACCCGGAATCTCACCCTTCAGGTTTTGTTACAGATCTAGAAAACAAGCGTCAAGAATTGGTCAGGCGAAACCATTGGGAACCATTTAAACGAATGTTTTTCAGTGATTATTCATACCTTCACTGTTTAGATCGCTGTTTAGATCAACTGAGAGATTTGAACTTTTTGTCTGGTTCTCAGGTGACTCGCAGAGCCCTGCGCCGCTAAGGTTTTGTGAATATGCAGCATTCATCCGTGGCTGACGATTCAGAAACATGTCCAAGCTAGATGATGCAACTCCTGGAGCCTTTTTGGTTTTGGAGAATCTTCTGCTCAGAAATAAATGTTAATTATTATTCAGCGATTTTGGAATAAGCGCAAGTGTGTACACAACATTATTGCAACAACGGCTGTTCCTTTAACGCACCTGTCTTTCCGCTTATCAAGGTATCTTTGCAATGACACTTTTCTGTTCGCTTGACCCTCCACATCTTCAAAAAGACCAACAACACCAGAAGGGTTGTTAAATTAAGAGAATTTCCAAGTCATATATATCACACAGGCCAAGCAAGGAAGTTTATCTGACTTAAATAAAGACTATTAGCGTTGCATTTAGAGGTGAAGCGGTAGACAAAATTTCCTTCTCAGATGTTTTAAGTATCATTTATATATCAGGTTTCAATATCTTTATAAGGTAATATGAGCACTGTTTGTACCAGAATCACGAGAAGCAGTGGCCTTTTCAAGGCCATATTGGGGAAGATCCACCATCTTCTCTGCAAAATCAGATCAGAATTTCAGATGCTTTTGAACAAGATTGATCATCTGAAATCAAAATCACAAAAATGGTACAAAAGCATCTGCATATATTTAACACAAGCTAGTATGGGTAGAAACACCATGCAGCATTTAGAGATGGTGCTTCAGTTATTTAACCATGCATCCTTTCACAGTTAAAAATCTACTCTATCTGTATGAAAAGCTTGAGATAAAGCTCAATTCACATTTTGCAGTTAGATCATTCAAAACAAAATCATTTAAAGTGTGAAATCAGCTATCCATTAACTGAAAAGCAGATTAGACATTTTAGCAAAAGCTTACCTTTACTCATGGGCTTCGAAATCATTCTACTAGAGGCAAAAATACCATTTTCAGGAAAATCAATTGGATTAGCTGCAAAGTGCATGATTGACCGCGCCTGCAGACCAATGTACAGGATGCATCATCAAAAAACATGCCATCAAAGTTGATTTCTTTTCAGGCTGGACAGAATAATGCTGTTCATTTACCTTTTCAGGTGGTACTCCATCATATACTTTCACTTTTCCACTATAGAATATCGTCATTTGTCCAACCAGCGGACTTGTTTCAGCTGGACTTCTGATGCAACATTAGAGAAAAGTGTTTAAAACAACTTGTTTGAACAACACTGAACAGTAATTCGTCTATCGAGCATCAAACACATAATGGCAGCGACCTTCCACTTAAACTCTTGTTACTAAAAAGAAATCATTACAGAATTCACAAATCATATTGACCAATGGGGTAAGTAATTTTGTTGACTAGCAATGATCACATCAAGGCATACCAATCCTTATTGACATAGTCCTTTCACCAAAATAAATAACAAGAGTAGAACAGAACCAAGAAGATCTGGAAACACCAACTGCAGGATAAATAAAGCATCTTTCTGACTCTTTTAACCTAATTACTGTCTGACCAATCCACCATCAAAGACATGATCCATATAGAAACTTTCTATTCCTAAGAATAAAATATCAAACCAAATACTTCCTCACATCACAAATTGATTATAGCTATACTCTCAAGTGATTAAACAACATTCAAAGAGTATTATAGACTAAAAATGTAAACCTGGGGGAAACTGTCTTTAAGCTATCTTTCTCAGCTACAAACTGAGCAGAACCACCGGAAAACTCAGCTGATCTTGGAGAATCCCTTCTATGGCAAGGACCTTCATCTTCTTGAAAAGGATTCCTACCACAAGCTTCGAGCTCGCTACTTGGCTCAATCGAAGTTGATGTAACCTGTACTCACACAAGCACACAGAGCAACAATTTCCCCCAAATCAGAACCAACCAAAAACACTTAAAGAGTTCTAATTAGCTTCTTATGTGCGAAGTCTAAAAAAGCTAACCGGAGGCGGAATTGACGGCTGAGAAACGAGGATCTTACGGAGGATTCCGGCGCCGGAATCGTCGCCAGGCTCAAAGAGAGCTTTAAGGGATAAAACTTGCTGGATCGCCTGAGATTTGTTCCATGAAGGCCTGCGCATTCCTGTTTCGACACGTGTCAGCCGCCATTCTCAAGCAAAAAAGAAAGAAAAAAAAAACCTCCGAGAGAATAGAGAAATTCAAAAATTGACTACGGAAGCAAAAAAAATCAGAGACCAAAGATCCTCCCCGGAGAATACAATAAGACCGGAGGAAGGAGACGAAGAAGAAGGAAGGAGTGAAAAAGACCTTTCTCTTTGAGGAATTTGCGACAATCTTCGCGAGTGAGCTGAGAAATGTCCTCTTCAGTCAACAGTTTCAGAGGCTTCGCAAGTATAGACTTCGCCGGAGATACTCCAACATCCATCTCCTCCTCTATCTCAGATTCCGGCCTAACGGCCTCACCGGATCCCCCACGGCGAGAGAGCAGTGGCGTTTTCGTAATAATCGGAGGGCTTTAAGGGTAAAATCAGAATCGCGAGCGAGAGAGAAAAGAGAGAGAAAAGAGAAAAAGAGAAAAAGAGAAAAAGAGAGAAAGAGTGAAGAAGTTAAGTCTCTCCTATGGGCTTTCAATTTTAGGGGAATGGTTTTTTTTTTTTTTTTTGGAGCAGGAAGCTCCCTAGACTGCCACGTAAGCATCCTACTACTGCTTAATCATACTTTGATAAGTATCTCAATTATTATTATTTTGAGTGAAAAATCTTGTGGTGATTATTTTTATTTAAAAGCTAAACAGTTTATGTTAATTTAAACAATAATATAGCATGAGAAACAAAGAAAAAAAAATGATTTTAAAAAAGAAGTAGAGTATATTTTTTGTTTATTAGTAAGTGGGATGTCAATTTGCATGTGACATTGGTGGATTAGTAACTAATTAATTATTTCTATAAATGGATAAGAGTTATTCTAAAAATAGAAAAAATTATCTTTTGTTTTTTTTGTTTGTATACTACTTTTAGTCTAGATGGATGGAGAATCATCAATTTGTTTTGGTCGATTATGTCTTTTTTAACAATGGAATATCTATTTTTTCTTACGATTTTATTTTGTTTGGTTTACTTCATTTTATACAGTTGTTAAATTAGTGGAAGATGATCAAGTAACAACTACGTCTTCAACATAAATTCGAATAAAATTTTATTCTGCTTATATATAGTCTAAATAATTGTTAAATAATACAAAATTTATGTTTTTCAAATTTTTATGTTTCTACTCAATGATGAGATTTGATTGCGACACGTGATTAAGGTTCCAAATGGTAACTGCGTTTTTCATTGCGGGAGAAGTACAGTGCGGTTCAAATAGTAACGAAAATATATAGATATATATGTATATGCATATATTTTGACACTATTACAACACTGTTGCGGTGCGATTTTATAGTGCGGTATGGTTACCATTCGGAACCTAAAGGAGTTAATCGTATAAGTAACCTCGCAGCCTGGTTTGTATCAGCTTGGCTCCCTAACCAATGAGATCACTTGTATCAGCCTTCCAGCATTGGGAGTTTGGGACACTTTCATCAATCTACATCTGTGGTGACAATTGTTCTAACCTTCAAAGCATACACACAACATAAATGTTTATTTTAAAAATCACTGGTAAACACCAATGAAATAAACAAATCTATTATTGGTAAATCTATTTTGAGGCTTCACATTTCTTATGAAGGTACGTAGATCATTTACAGAAACGTATCACCACATAAATAAAAATTGAAGACTAGTCATTTTCGGAAGTGAATACCAAAAAAAATAAAAACGATTGAAAAATACATGAGAGTGATAAATTGACAAGACGAAGATGGAGACATATAAATTTCACATGAGTCTGACCTATTACTACTAGATGAATATGAAATTTCGAACAATGATCCGTAATCTTTTTGGACACGCAAGAGAGACTAGAACGTGTAAACTTTTTATAACATCAAAAGTCGAACTTAATTGTGACTTTGGAGTACTTCACTCTCTTTTAAAGTTATAATGTACAAACAAGTATATAAGTGACATTGTAAATATAGTAATCAAGACTCGATATTGGACCAGGTAACACTGTTACAATACCCCTCTCTAATTCTATCTAGCCCGTTGAATCAACGACAATATAGAAACCAATCTTTTCAGTATACTCAACATAAAGAACGGTTTAGAATTGCGAGTAGTGGAAGAGATAAGTTAAAGAGAAGAGAGGGAAACAAATCAAAAAAAAAAAAAGAAAAGAACAGAAACAGAGTGGAAATAGGAAGAGTCGTTATCGAAGAAATGGATCCAAGTTGGTACCATGGCTTTAATCTCTCTCTCAAGGATATGCATCTGCCATTTCTATATCAGCAACACCACACTCACCACCAAAAACCCTACTCTATTATCTTTTATTTAAAACGTTTTAAAATAAAATACATATTGTTGATCTTTGTATGCTGTAATTATAAAATAAAAACAAAAGTATAAAACACAATATTGTAAATTTGTAATTATACTAACTGTAAGTTTATCATATTGGGTTGTAATCAACAATGAACTACATAAGAGGTTTTGGGATATAACATACAACATAAGACCAACATTATTGGTGGGATCGTAACAAGTATCTTAAGCTAAGATTTGTTAAGATCCTATATTATTTAAGATCAGATCTTAACAAATCTTAGCTTAAAATACTTGTTAAGATCCCACCATTAATGTTGGTCTAAGTAAAACTCCTAGCTAAATTTTAGTCGGATTACTAGTTTAGTAATAAGTTATAACCATATATAGCTAGGTTTATTCATTAAAGAAGATGATCAGAACACAAAAGCTCTTGTGTAATGTCCTTGTAAACGTATTGATTACAATCTTGTGAGAGACTAACTTGACCTAGTTCACCATTTTGTTGTTGAACTCGTAAATTTCTATGTAAATTTTTTGTCGACCGATTAACTTATTCTTTCATTTTTGTTAGAATTAAATATGAAGTTTTTTTCTTTGAAATTATTGGTAATGTCAAAAAAAAAAGGCTTATCATAGCTTAGCTATCTATCATAGAAAAACAAACAAAGTTATATATTATGGATATTAATATAGTTTTGTAAGTGGTAAAGATTTTCATATGGATATGAACAGCTACATATTCGAGTACAATTCAATGAATATGGAACTACTATACATTTTTTTGGTTTAAGAAAAAGAAAGATGAATAGTGATTGAAGAACCGTACAGGTTATGTTTGTGCAGGGGAGAGGGGTCGCGAGTGCGTGGGTCGGGTACAGAGGATGAGTCAGTGAGTCAGGACTTGTTTCCTTCCTCCCTTTGTAGGGACGACACTCACACTCAAACTTCACCATCCTTTAATGGGCCTCATCTTATCTTCTCCTAGGCCCATTTACATCTTTTCAGTCTTTTTCTTGGGCCTCTTTTTCTGTTTTATGGTTTCTTCCGATGTGAAGTATCCTGATGGTGACTATAAATCGAACGACCACAAAACAACCCAACCGTATCGTATATACATACATACACTTGTCTTTTGTAGACAAATCTTTTATGTTTAGATATAGATTGTCTCAAATCTTTTTTTGCTAAGTATTGTCTCAAATTTTGTGTGGCATTGTAACGTTTTAGATATCGATTGTCTCAAAATAAGTGTTATAAGTCCAATCAAAAGCATAAAACAATCTCTCATGATCAACCATTAAAAGAAATAAACCAGCAACAACAACAACAACAACAACAACAACCCATGTTCCACGTACTGACATACACATACACATACACAACATAGTCAAAGATTTATTCAATAATTTGGACTTTGTGTCACACAAAAAAAAAAAAAAAAATTTACAACCATACAAATCACTTTTAATATTTTGGTTGCCTACTTTTTTGACAAAACATATAGATTGATCCGTATTTCTTTTATATTAGTGTATTAGTTTTCTACACAAACATATATATCTATATATATATATATATATTGATTTGTATTGTTATAAATTAGTGTATAGGTTTCTTTTTACCTTTGTAAGAAGGATTATCAAAACTAGCTAGTAGTAAGATTAGTAACTAGAACCTATAATAGAATATATATATATATATATATATATATATATAGATTTTAAAGATAAAATTCATTTCGCATTATACAAAATGATCATATATAACTCCGTATTCGTGTGCATGCGATCATGCCAGAAGAGTCAAGACCCCTACACGAAATGACAAAACAAAATAGGAGAAACGTGACACCAAAATATATTCGAAAAGCTGAAAGAAACTAAAGAAAAATAAATGAGAGATTCATGCATATCTATCATGCTGTGGGAAAAAAATGAAATTAATAGTTGTAAAAAATATATATAGGGTAGGACTGAAACCTAAAAAGAAAAAGAAACATCAAAAGGTTGCCAAAATAAAAAAGAAACATGAAAAGAAAACCTGACCAAAAATTTCCATAAATCCCAACCTATACACTCCTGAGCCCCCCACTCATTAGTGTTGCTCTCAACTATTTAATTACTTGTCATAATATTATATAGTCATTTAAGAACATTCATATTTTGTTTTCATTTTATTTTTGAAGTGAACACTTTCACTTGTAGTTTTGGCTTTTAAAATTTTTGTCTTGTAATTCTAGTTTGTGCTTTTTTATGTATACTTAGTTACCATGAATAATTCTTTCGTCCGTCAGTTTAGTTTCTCTTGTTTGGACTTTAGACTTTTGAGAAATCTTTATTTTTTGTCTGCTTAAATTGTACTTTCTCTATTTCAAAAAAATTGATGTTTTAATTTTTCACACATATTAAGACAAAGTTAGGTATTTGCTTACAAAAAAAATTTACAATTACTTTTTAGTAGAAAGAAAAAATATAAACTACTAAATAACTGCCGTGTGTTGAAAAACATAAAATAAAGATTTTAATCTACAACATCAATCTTTAAAACATCATACTATGTGAAACAAATAGAGTATTTTTTTTGGGTATCCTTCCAAGTATTATCAATAATATTAGATGAAAAAAAAAGAAGTGAACACTCTCACTAAAGTGTTATTGAAGATATATATATAAGGAAAGAGAAAATACAGTCAAATTAGAAAAACAAAAAGAAAAAAAAAGACAATAGCAGTTTGAATTTAATATTTGGATTCCAAAATCTAAACTCATGAGTCTATTATTTTACTGTTCACAGTCACCCACACACACACACTCTCTCTATCTAAGCTTCTTTTGACTTAAGACCAAAATGAATAACCCCAAACCCCAAACACACTCAAAACATAAACCCAAAAGAGATCTCTCTCTCACTCAGAAAAATAAAACCACAATTTCAACACCACAACAACACTTGTCTCTCTTGCTGCTAACGTGCGCACTCTCGCCGGTATCTTGACTAATGGGAGCTCTCCGCCGCCGACGCCGTCGCTTTCTTTTAGCTGTACTCACCGCATTGGCCCTCCTTCACCTCTTCTCCGCCTCCTCAGTCTCCGTCGGTAAGAACCCAATGAAAGATAACTTTGCTATATTCTCTAAGTTCTTGATCTTCTTGATTCTGATTTTCTAAGGTGATTTCTTACTAAATTTTGCTTTATTTTGTTTTGAAAATATATGTTTTTGAGGTATATATGTTTCTTTTTATTTGCTATATATTCTAAGTTCTTGATTTTCTTGATTTTGATTTTCTAAGGTGATTTTCCTGACTTTCTTGATTTTCTTGATTTTGATTTTCTAAGGTAATGGTTAAATGTTTTTTAATGTCTGTAAATGGTGAGTGGGTTAACTTAACTCGGTGTTTTATCAAATGTTTACCAGATGGTAGATGGATTGGTCAGAGAACCGGGTCGGGTTTACCGGGTGGGTTCATAGAGGATAACAAGCGGTTTGGAGGACCGGGTTCATCACCACCAACGTGTAGATCCAAGTGTGGGAGATGTCAGCCGTGTAAACCGGTTCACGTACCGATTCAACCAGGTTTGAGTATGCCTTTGGAGTATTACCCTGAAGCTTGGCGGTGCAAGTGTAACAACAAGCTCTTCATGCCCTAAATATTACTAATAAGTTTGATCAAATTAAATTACTACTTTAAAACAATTGAGAAGAAGCGTTTTTTAAAATTCTTTTTGTTTTGTTCTTTCTTCTTTATTCCTCATTTCTTGTGCTTTTCTGATTAGTTATTGTAATGAAAAATCTTATAGTAATGTTGTTAATATTATATATATATAAATTTGGGTCATGTGAAGAAATTGAGGACTTTGGGAAAAAGCAAAAAACTTTGGGGGTTGGGTGGTGATATTACCGAGAAAGAGAGAGTGTGAGAGATGAGAAAGAGTACTCCATTCATTTTACTCTATAATGACACTTGCTTCTTTGTTGAACCAATTAGTATTGCAGATGTCTAATTTGGGTAGTGTGTTTCTTGTCTTCTCTTTTGTAAGAACAAAAAAACTTGAAACTATTTTATATGTAGTTAGTGTAGAACTTGTGAGAAGATAAAATTGTTACGGAAAACGGGGAAAATCAACCCAAATTATTTCCCGAAGGTATTTTTATACCCAAACTCGCTTACTCTGAATTTTATAACCCAAACCAGCTTTCAATTCAAATAACCAACCTGAACTATATCAAATTTTGTCGATTTCAACCTGGACGTTAACAGTATCCCTGCCCATCTTGAAGATTTGGATAATCAAGCTTAAGCTTCTGTAAAACTGTTACACACATGGTTTGTAATTAGTAACATGCATTGGCAAAGGTTTTAGACATGTATAAATAGTGAAATAGCTGAATATTCTTATGATAAAGTAATAGAAAAAAGTTTCCCAAAATAAAACATTAGTTAAATAATTATGAATTTTATCAAAAAATTATTTACTCCTACTAATTTGGTGATGTTAGGGGTATTTTTTTGATATATCTATAATGAATATCTAGCAAAATTACCTCGGAAAAAAAAAACTTGAAATTTTAATACATGTTTTGAATGGTAAAATTAACATTGTACAATGTGGAATATATAGAAATCAACCATCCATTAAAAAAAATGATTTAAAAAACATTTGTTGAAATTATTTTGGATTGTTCACTTAATCAAATTGTTCCCTTTTCAATATTTTTGAAACTAGTAAAGTACCTTGGATGAAATTATTTGACAAAAATCTGCCAAAAACAAATGTGTGATGATGGATTTAATAGTTTTTTGTGTTTCCCATATAGTGTTTATCAGTAAAATTAAGTGATTTGCCTCATATTTTCAAGCAAAACCCCTATTAACAAAACAAATACTACTACTACTACTACTACTTACTAAGGTACTTTTACTAATTTGTCAGCTTATGCATGTTTGTTTGGACCCTCATAGGTTTTGTCCCCTTGACAGCTAAGCTAATGTTAGATTTTCATTATTACTCTTTGATGATAATTTCTTTTTATTAATAAGTTTTATCTTTTACATATACTATAATCATGATTAATATTTTTATATCGTACTTGCACGTGTAAGTCTTACAGCAGGACCATAATTTTAAAAAATAAAAGTGATAAAAAAATAAAAATATTATTATTGGAAACGAATGTGAAAAAGTGGTAAAAGCATTTATGGTTTGGAGTTTTTCCCAATTTCACTACAAAGCCGCATATGTACTCGTGTCGTACTGCATACTCTGTTCCCTTTAATTCATATATCATCTGAATTTATAACTCCTTTCTCTCTTTTACCAATACTACTATGTTATCTTTTTCCTAGTTAGTGAGATAATGTACCAATTTGACTCTACGTTTTTTTATTTTAGTATTTGGAAATAGCATCGACTTGGTCTCGACTCTCGTTTCGTGTTATATATCGGGGGTCGAAACGAGAGCTAGACCAAGACCTTTGGTCCTGGTTCATATAGAAGTTTGTAAATTTGTGTAGATGGATGGCATAAAGGTGATTGAGTATAATGAGCTTTGAAAATAAATTGGAAACACGTAAACACTAACTTCTAACCACTGTCCTATTGGTCGTGGTGTGGGACATTGTACTCGACTCAAAACGTTGACTAAATAATAATAATAATAATAGTAACAACTAGCCTGCGTGCATGGTGTTGTATATATCAAAACGAACATCTTTCAAGAATCAAGATTTTACAATTTTTCACTCTTTTTTCTTTAATGTAATTTAGATTCTGTAATAGTAACTCTGGGGCTTCGGTGTGAAGTCTTCCGGTTTTATTGGTGCTTCCGACGTTCTCAGTTTCTATAAGAAAGTTTGGTAGGAGTCTCTTTTGCTTTTGCACAATTTTATGGTTTGGATTGTAATTTATCCGCAAAGTATGTTTGTTTTTTAGAATTTTGTTTAGATGTTGTTTTAATTTGTTTTCCCGTTCTTTGGGCTATGTTTCTCTTTTTTGGACTAATGTCTCCGGAAATATTTCTAAATCCATCGGCATATGTATTTCAACTTGTATCTTTCTCTGGGTTTTAATAAAATTTCAGACGACAAAAAAATTATTTCTGTAATAGTAACATAAAGTAGTATAATACTCCATCTTAAAAATCTGTATTGGACATGGTCTAAGTGAAGTGTCTATAACACTTTCTTAAGCAAAGATTTTAAGTGCGATGATTTGGTTATTTACGTACGGACGTTGCTGAGTAGTTTCATCAAACAAAAGAACAAAAACGAATGCATATTTAACGTGAAGAGAAGAAAAGCAAAGTAATGAGTGTGTTTATACGAAACTGTAAAATAATGTCAAAAGGGGTCAGGAGAAAGGAAAAATAAAAGCAATAATCAAAAAGAGTGTTTTTTTACAGAGATGAGACTGATGTGATGGGTTTGGTTGGGTTGGTGGTGGACTGTACAGACATATATAGCTTCCACTTTTCTCGTAAAAATTATTTTTTCACTTCTCTCTTTTTGAAGAAGAAAAACTTTGTTTTGTCCATTCTCCGAGGAAAATCTTGTATATTGTTCATACTAAAAATGCTTTCGTTTAAGCATATACCTAATTTGCTTTTTGGTTCTAATAGTAAGTTGATGACGTTGATTTGTAGCATATATTAAAGACGATATGATATTTAACTTTTCCTTTGGTTACCAATTGAATAATCAGGATGGACAAGCAATAATCAGTATTTAGGTACAAAACATTATGCAATCTGCATTGTTTTAGATATATTGGAGAATGTTTTAAAATCAAAATCAAAAACTGAACCACAAATACGATTTAGACATGTTGTTTTCAAAGTAGACAACATCCAAAATTTAAAACTATATAAACTACAGCAGATAAACGAAATTTTTTTTAAATAACGAGTTCTCACACAATCTGAAGCCACTTGGACTGATGGATGATCGATCAATGCAGCAATGCCAACAGTTTTTGATAACCATTTCTGCAAACGTTGCAAAAGAATTAGTGCGGTGTTTTGGTGCGAAAAAGCCCTGAAGAAAGACGTCCCTTAGAGCATCATCAATACTAGCATCTTAAGCATATCTTAGGTAAATTAGACATTTAAATTAAATCAAAATGTTAATTAAAATATAAGATACCGTATTTTATATAAGATACAAAAGAAAGTTTAAGAGGCTGTGACGTGGCAGTTTCTAAATGGGTGTTGAAATAAATCATGTTTAAATTAATTGTGTTTTATGTTATTTATGCAATAAATTGTAACTTATATATGTTTTAAAAATTTTATTTTGCAATAATTATTAAGTGTTTAATAATTAAAATTGTTAATTTTTTTTTGATTAATATTTTTTTTCTAAGATACCAAACTTAAGAATCTACCAATAATCCTACGTAAAAACAGAAAACAAAAATACATATCTTAAACTCTACACTTTTAATATTAATTACTAAATTAATCCTAAGATACACTCATTAAATCCTACCATCGAGGATGGTCTTAGTGTGCAAATTAGTTGTTGATATAAGACATAGTACTTTTGAGTATTTTTATTTGTGTAACAACCACAATTCACACCATGTGTTTTAGTAGATCAAACTAGGTATGTAATGATAAATAAATTCTTAAATTTCTCATTTAATAAATATATAGATCTTCTTTTTTGTTTAGATGTAATGGTTATTCGATATTAAAATATTTGAAACAAGCTTTTTTTTGGTAAATTTAAGAATATTCAAAATTGTTTGGCAATTGGAGTTAGAATCATCTAAATAATAACAGATACTAGTATCATAATATTTTGTTAATAAATGTGTTTGAAAAGTATAGTAGAATTTACTGTATATAAATGAGAAAATTGTAGACTTCACATATTAACCAATAATAATTCTTTTTAATATATAGAAACCACTGTATTTATCTTTTTACTAAAAAATATTTTAGCCAACACGAAAATTTTGAAAAAAAAAAATATTTACTAAGTTTAGCGCCGTCAAACTTAATAGTTTTTTTGATTAAAAACACTAAACTAATAAATAAAATAAACAAGCAAAAAAAAAATGAAATAAACCAACTTTCTTTGATAGACTTATAAAGCCAGACAATTTATTGACATTTTTGTTTATTCCTTTCCCAACTACACAAACTTCACGGTATCTCATATTGAAAAATTAAAATGATACCAATATATTACTTTATGTTGACAATTTGGTTTTTCTTGGTGATTCTTTCGTGGTCAAAGGAGCGACCAAGATCTATCCTAGCAACTAAAGAACAAAGCCAATAAATATTCACGAGAAGCCATAAAAGGAATATAAACGAGAAGCATACAAATACATGTGGATGTCCTTAGTATTGTTAATTAATTTGCTTTCAGGAATCATACATAAGATATCAATGGTAAATAATAAACGAAGAAAAATTAAGTAAATGTGGGTGGCTTTTGAAAGAAAAAAGAAGAGAAAATGAGAAGTGCATTGTCAAATCTATCGCATCAAAGGATACTTTTTTTTCTTTCATATATATGGTTTTAGATAAACATCAGAGAACAGTCCTTGAGTAGGTTCATAGACACCATCCTACACTTGGAAACTTCAATTAATTCTTCTCTACCCCACTTCTTCTTATAAAACTATTCTATCAGTTTCTTCATGCAAACCAATGTGTGTACACAAAGTCCATATCTAGTTGAAACTTTTCTCATGTATAAGATAATAAGAACCCAATGGGCTTTTAGTTTGTTTGTAGTTTAAAGTCTCCCATAAATTTCCAATGAACTTCAAACGGCCACAAATGTTATAGACTCGGACTACTTCTAGTTTTTACTATTGTTGGAGATTGTTCGACTTAGTTGATTACAACATAGTCGAGCTCATAGTTTCCGTTGATGTTAGGTCCGCAAAGTATACTTCTCCCTCGGGTCGTCACTCGCATTCGAGGAAGAGAATAGGTTGTTAGGTCCGCAAAAGTATACTTCTCCCTCGCTCAGGTCGTCACTCGAATTCGGGGAAGAGAATAGGGTACGCAAATTCATAGTTGTATATGTACCTCGTCTAAGTAGTGTAAACAGGATCACAATTTGTTTATTTAATTTGCTTTCTCAATTGAGTCCATTTCCTATTAATTTGAGCTATCTTAATACAATGTATAATCTTAAAGTATACAATTATGAGTCATGATTCATGACTGATGACTCATATTTTGTTTTTTGTCTTCAAGTAGTCAGATTCTTAAACTTTTTACGTACACCATTTAGATATCGGCCTACGAAACACATTTTCTTGACTTTTTGGTTAAGTTTTTGCCTTGATCCACATGTACAAAAGCTATATTAATAAACCAAAAAGCCTTTAGTTTAGTAATTCATATTCAAATACCATTATTAGCTAGCTATAGTGAACTTTCTAAATCTCTTAAAATCATCCATTAACACTTCATCAACTCAACTAGATCGTCATTTGCCATAGCTAGCTAGATATTCTAATTAGTGGTTGTGACAATTACAAAGTTAGGTAACAAGTGTAAATGTCATTAGCATGGGTAGGTATATTCACTAATAACAATGTATTGAATTCACTGAATCAGTATTTAATCTCGTCGAACAAAATATTCAATTCATCATTACCAATATAAGCATCTCTAATCTATAAACAGCACAACAAGCTTTATTATGTACAAGTATCGTGCCCTTTCTATTTTTTGTAGTTACGACAAAGAAAATATATAAACGACGTCAGTCATAAAACCAGCACTTTGCCACGTGGCGTAATATCATTGGATTGTCTAGAGAAGCAAAAGAACAGAGCAGTGACTATGAATCTCACAAAAAACCCATACTTTCCCGGCAATATTGGTTACACAGTCACACTGACACACCCGCGATAAAACGCCGTCCAATGTATTCTACGTGGCGGAACCTAATTGGTTAGTTAGTGTTACTACAGTGACGGAACAGTAACACCAGCGTTACCCTCCCTTTTATGAACTTTCCTGTCACTTTCCTTGTAAGTTTCCTGAGAAAATCTCATAAACCTCACTTACTTGATCTCTCATCTTCTTCTTCTTCAGAGCTTTCGTGATTTCAGAAAACCAAAAATGGCGAAATCTGACATTGAAACTGGTGTTGTTGGTGTTGGTGTTGGTGACGAGCTGTATCCGGGGATGAAAGAAAGCTCGGAGCTTCGTTGGGCTTTCATAAGGAAAGTTTACAGCATCTTGTCTCTTCAGATGATCCTCACCGTCGGAGTCTCCGCCGTGTTCTTCTTCGTCCGTCCGATTCCTGAGTTCATCATCGAGACTACTCCAGGCCACGTCGTCTTTTTCGCCATCCTTCTTCTTCCTTTACTCCGTTACGTCTCCTTTTTTACATAGTTCTCTTTGTTGATCTTTCGATTTCATGCTTTGTTAGGGTTTGTGCTAGTCTTAGGGTTTTGAGTTACTTTACTTGTTCGATTCACACAAAAAAAGCTTAGCTTTTTGCTACTAGATATTGAGTTTCGTTGATCTTGTATAAGCTTTGTTGCTGTGTTGATTCATCACTTGACTGTTACTATTTTTAAACGATTTGGTTTATAGAGAGTGTTGGAGAGTGGAGACGTTTCAGTGATTTGGATTTGATGAGGTTTGTCTTTGATGTGTTTTGTTTTGTAGTGCTGTGGCCTCTGTTGGCTTTTGAGAAGAAGCATCCCATTAACTGCATTGTTCTATCCATCTTCACTCTCTCCATTTCCTTCTCTGTGGGGATTTGCTGCTCTCTTTCCAAAGGTATGTATGGTTACAGTACAGAGATATGGTCTGCTTCTAGTGTTGGATTGTTCTCTGTGGAGATAGTGTTGAATCTAGATCCTTGTTTCAGATGCAGTACTGGTGTGATCTTGACTAGGTAGGTAGTACTATAAAAGTTTGAAACTTTAGTATCTTGATTATTCGGACATGGTAAATTATGAAAAAGAGGAACAGGGCAAATCATGATTCTGTCAAGAAACCAAGTTACATATGTTTCTATAGCTAAAGTTACACCATTTACTGAAAAAGAAACAATGTGATCTGATTGATGGTTAGAATCTAATTTCTACCTAACTCTTGTGAAAAGCAGGGAGGATTGTTATGGAGGCTGCAATTCTCACAGCTGCGATGGTCTTTGGGCTGACGATCTACACCTTCTGGGCAGTAAAGAGAGGCCATGATTTCTCCTTCCTTGGACCATTCCTCTTTGGTGCACTCCTCATTATCTTCGTCTTCACTCTGTTGCAGGTACTTACTAACTCTCCAATCCATTCATAGTTTCAAGAGTCTTTATGTTCTTACAGGCTAACTGATGAAACGAAATGCAGCTATTCCACCCTCTAGGGAAGCTATCGTCGATGATATTCAGCGGATTAGCTTCAATCGTGTTCTGCGGTTACATCATCTATGATACGAACCAGCTGATCAAGAAACTCAACTACGACGAGTATATCCATGCTGCCATTCGTCTCTACCTGGACGTCATCAATCTCTTCCTCAATCTCCTCGGCATCATGAGCAACGGCCAGTGACATGTGGTTCATCTTCTCTAGTGGTGTCCTTAATAGCCTACTAATTGTAGACATAGATTTATCGAATATTAAGAAGACAATATAGATGTATTGTGACTTGTGAGTGTTTATTGCTTAACAATACCAAACATTCTTCACAAGCAGATTAGTATATAACATGTGAGAAAAGATCCTCAATGATATATTTGATTTCTAAGTCTGGTTAATGGATATAATTCAACAGTAATGGGACAAAAAAGAAGAATATTTGATGTTCCCTATAAATATATAAATTGGACCCATTCATATTTTAATATATATATCTATTACTTCCAACTTTGTTTTTTTTTTATACAAAAGAACACAAACAACAACAACAAAAAATTAATAATAATCTAAGAACATAAAAATTACAGATGACCCAACCCCCACTAAGTTTTGTTTACCCCAAATCCTTTCCTTACCCTTTGTGTTGAAATCTTGACTGGTAGGTCCATTTCATCCTATACCCAACCCAAAAAACCATTACCTTAAAAGAACCTCCCTAGATTGACCCCATAAGTTAAAGAAAAAAACCCACACTTAAACCAAGCAGCCATTGAAAGGTTTTATTCACTACATCCTAAACTTCCTCTCAGCAGCAAGAACAAGAAGCCTTGATACACCTTGTGTCCACATTTCATACTCCCTTTGGCTCTTGACCTCGAATTCCACATCGCCTCGCAGAACTGTCTTCAAACCAAAGTATCTCAGATTATCTCCTCCTTCTAGCAAATGTCGTCCAGGCCAGGCAGGGACATTCTTGATTACTTCAAGCACAATGTCTGTAACAAAATTTAGTAAACTATATTAGTGTACAAGAGTCTTCAAGTTCACATTTCAAAAGAAAGACAAAAAAGTAAAAGGTTGAGGGGATTTGATCCTCTAGTTACTTTAGTCACATATACACTTTTGCTTTTTTCCTTTTTTTCGTCTCAAATCCCCAGATACAAAGCAGACCCACATCAAAGTTTTGAGTTCTCTTTACCAGGAGGGTTCACATATAATTGACTCATTGACAGTAGATAGTGACAAAAAGTGTAAAGCTTTCAATATCAAACTAATCCATTAGAAGTATCATTTTTAATGTCTTGGAAGGAATTAGAGAAATCTTCAATCACTCTAATCAGGTTTTAAAAGTGAGTTTTAGGGAAAGAGATGTTAAACACTTAGTTGAATGCAATATAAAAGTAAAGGGATGGTATCTTACTCTTTTTCTTCTTGGTGAAGGTTCCTCCAACATGCCTGCTCTTCATCTTCAACATAACCTACAAGTTCAATAGATCAAAAGAATGAATACAAACTGGTGACATGATTCTCGAAAAGATGCTTAAGCAAAGACAAAAGTGGATCCCATAACTTCATTTTCATCATCATTTTCATAACAGTGCTTTTTCATTTTTAGCTTTAGTTTTTGTTTCTACTTTCTCTTCTTTTCCTGCCGTTTGAAATATCTCTTTTCTCATCTTTTTGTGTGTTTCATATAACAAAGTTCACATCCATGTGAAGTAACTAAAGATTCCCACTGATTCACAAATTATTTGGCTCTCTTTAATCTTTTTCATCAGATCAACGATCATTTCAAAAGTGAACCGAAACTCGAGGCACCATGAGAAACATATCTTTACCTGATTCATTTTGTTGATGTAAACAGATACTATTTTCCAGTGGAGATCACCTGCAAAAGTCACACATCATTTAGATAAAAAGATCAAGAACTAAATATGTAAAGTTTCAATACATAGAAATTGAAATTTTTGTTACCTTTGCGAGTGCGTTTGAGGAGTTCGCAACCTCTAGCGAGCCATTCTCGGCTGCAAGTTCCCAAGAAATTCTCCTGTTGCACAAGTTCGCCACTGTGACTACTGCTTGAGCTTCCATTGCTACCATTAACATTATTGCTGCATCCTCCAGTAGAAGTGAGTCCTTTGTCCATTGGAATCACTGATGCAATGTTCCACACTTCCTTCATTGCCCTTGCCTTCAATGTTTGAACTCCTCTTAGAGCTACACCAAACATACAAATAAATTACTCAACATTAAGATTGATTCCTTCATAAAGTTCCAATTTTGAACCAATCCCTAGATCAATACTATCATTATCTTCATCAAAATCAGAACTTTAGCAATCTCCATCACACCTAAAATCCAATGATTCGATTTCTCCATCAAGTTTCAACTTTTGAGTCAATCAAATCCCTAAATCAATTGCATAAAAATCAAAACTTTATCAAAACCCATAAACAGAGTTTTGAAGTAACTAAACAAACCTGTAGCTGCTCCGGCAGTGAGAGTCATGATATCTCCAGCAGAGCGAACATTAACAGCGGAACTAACAACAGAAGCCAAATACTCTCTCTCAGCTCCCATAACTTCAGCAGCCTCCACACACTGAGCAGCCACAAGGGTAGCAGCAGAAGCAACCGCCATGTCAGTTTTAGCCATCTGCTCATCCTTGCCGCAGCTAGAAGAAGCAGCAGTGGCTGCTGCAATAGCCGCAACAGCAGCAGCCACGCCAG
Source organism: Capsella rubella (assembly GCF_000375325.1). Classification (NCBI taxonomy): domain Eukaryota; kingdom Viridiplantae; phylum Streptophyta; class Magnoliopsida; order Brassicales; family Brassicaceae; genus Capsella; species Capsella rubella. The sequence goes on along the minus strand of NW_006238917.1, from coordinate 10,449,862 downwards.
CAACAGAGACAGCAGCATGAATCTGAGCGTTGTGAGCCCGAGTCTCCTCTTTCTTCTTCTCCCTCCGGTCCTTAAGCCAACGTCCCACCGTCTTGGACTGCGTCGCCGTAGCCGTTATAGGTCCCGGAGTAGTCGCCGTTGAACGGAACTGAGAGTTTATATTGTTCAGTGCATTGTTATTTGCCCTGCAAAATTGCTGCATTTCAAGAAAAGAAAACTTAAAAAATCAGAGATTCGCCAAAAATGGATAAACAAAAGAGTGAAGCAAAATCTAAAAAGGGAAAACGGATTTGGAAGAAGAGTGATGAAAAGAAAAAGACAAAATCAAATCAAGTAAAGGAGATTGCTTTAGACCAAAGTGTCACTAAATAATACTAAAAAAAAAAAACAATCTTTGTCAAATTTTGTTAATGGGTTTAAGGAATAAGTTTTGGAATAAACAAATCGAAATTTTAAAATTGAAATGATGAGTAATCATCGGAAACAGTAGTGGGGAGAAAGACATGATCTCTGGGTATGGTTGGATAAAGAGAAAGCTTATAGTGAAGATTCTTTTTTTATTTTTCACTGTCTTTCATTGTACCCAAACAATGTCAGTGACGCAGTAGTAATAATCGAAAACATTTACATAGAGAGAAACACCAAAAAAAAAACACAGAAACCCAGATACATGCTTTAGTCATAACACAACAGAAAGAAAAAAAAACCCAGAATTTGTTTTTGTTTGGTCAAGAAATTTAAGAATTAAGAAGAAACCTTAATGTCGTCGGATTCGGGAGGAGACACAGGAGGACTGTCGGTCAATGAACCGTTGAGTGGACCACTACTGTGTGATAGCCGACCAGATGTTCTTGGTGACACTTCTTGCTGCAAGTAAATATTATAAAAGAAAGTTAAAGAATGAGACAAAAGTAGAATCAAGAAGAGATGATGACAAATCCATGAACTTGTGATTATGTTTATAGGGACCCCAGAAAGCGAGTGTGTAGCTAAAAATCATAACTTTTTTTTTTTGGTTTGTGTTTGATTAATAATTATAATTATTGCGCGTGAATTGAACATATCCTTTCATTAATCACACTAAGAAGAAGAAGAAGATTTATGAATATAATTTGCTAAAAATTGAAACTTTTATTGTATATGAAAGATTTGTCACCATCTTTAGACAAAAAAAGAAGAATACTTTGTTTTGTCCGCAAATGCTCTGTTTGTATCTGAAACAGAGGAAGGTATACTTACAGAGTGAGACAAGATACGATCCATGACCATTTGAGAAGTTTCAGAACAAGCGAAGGAGAAAGGGTTCCCGGAGACAAGTCTGGTGTCTTCTGTCTCGCCGCCGTCGACGTCTGCGGCGGAGATGTGTTCTTCATCTTCTTCTTCGGTTTTGGAGAGGAGAATCTGAGGATTTGGTGGTGTTAAAGCCTTGGAGACTTCGAGAGCAGAGACGCTCCATGACCGAGCTAAGAACTCCATAGGCTCGAGTGGTGTCTCCGGTGGACGGTAAACCGGGTCGGGTCTCCATGTTGAAACCATGGCTTTTTCCATTTTTTAAGAGAGAGAGAGAGAGTGATGAGTGAACAGAGAGAGATAGTGAGAGAGAGTTTTGATGGAAGTGAAAGGTTGTCAATGGGGAGAAGCGATTTATAGAGTGACAAGTGACAACGAAGCTGTATTTTTTTTTTTTTTTGCATCACTCTTCTCTCTGCTTTTTCATCTCTTCCGTTTTTTTTTTTTCTCTTTTGCTTTTTCGTCTTTATTCTCTCTCTTCTCTCCTCAAAAAGAAAATTAGTAAAAATTACCCGTTATAATTACTTTTTAATTAGCAGATTATCTAAATTTATGTATATGTTTTATTCTTTCTTAAACCGGACAACGATTTTTTTCTTCTTCTAATGTTGACCCCAATGGACAAATCCATCGACGGTTTATTCCGTTCTATGTTTACGGTAGACAATAAATCGTTGCGGACCAATTCTATTTGTGTGTAAAACCAGTTTAAAATTGGTCCGCGACGATTTTCTTTCTATTTTTTTTGGACCACAACATTGCATACTATATTTGATGAATGGTAAATAAAAATGGTATAATCCGTCGATAGATTTGTCCGTCTTAACCACTGCCACCATTCAGACCCTAAAATTTTCTTTTTATTAAAACTTTTTTTAATGTACTTTTGATACATGTTTTTTTTTGTCATGGTTGAAAGAGACTTATATATATATATATATATATATATATATATATATATAAAAGATAACCATTTTTACTTTGTTTTTTAAAAATTAGCTTAAAAAAATATTTATCTTTTTCTGTCTATAAGTCTCTTTGAAACATAGAATTATAATTTCAACCAATTTTTATATAAATATAGCTTTTATAGATATTTATTACAAAAAGAACTACAAAGTTTCATGTTGTGCTCACTTTTTTGTTTTTTGTTTTGTATTCCTCTACTTGGAATACACGAAATCAGTAGATTTTGTTCAGTTGTTTTAATTTTTGTTTTCACGTTTCATCTGAAAGAACTGTTGCTTTGTCTGGAAATCGAATGGAGAATAGTTCTACACTGTTTTGAGATCATAATCGAATGATTTATAAAATAAATAAATAAAAATTGGCCTGGGTTGTAATGACAACGAAAATTCATGGATAATAAATTAATAACTTGAAAGATAAGGGGGACAAATGAAAGAGACTTATAAATAGAAATGCACAAAAATAATTGAATTTTGATAAGTATGAGTTTGAGGTTTTTGTTTAAGTATAGAGAGGACATAAATGAGAAGAGAGACCTCTCACAGACTCACACCATTTTGTGTATCTTTCATGAGTAAAACCTACGAAAAGAATGGAAGAGAACGCTTCTCGTTTATCGATCTTGATCTATCAGCTAACTACTTTGGGTAAATTATTAAATGTTCCATCGACTCATATTATTTTTTTCTAGACTTTGATGATTTGGTTGTTTATCTTGTTGGCAATACAATCCCACGTTAACATAGGAACCAAAAGCTCTTAATTATCTTTGTAGTTTATAATAAAGCAAAATCATGCATTGTTAACGCTAATCCTAACCTCATTTCATAGGGAATAAAATTATAGTGACGAAGGAAGAAACCAGACAATTTTTCATAGATGGTGAAACTCGTTCTTTGGTCTTGGCAGGGGTAAAAACATGCCACACTTGTCATACATACATAAATCAATTCTTTTTACATAGACCAATTCATGTATAGTCATATAGCTCGAGAGACTGTATTAATATGGTTCAGGCCATAGTTATCTAATCAGGCGTTACAACACACATACATGAACTTTGAATATTCTCATATTGTATCGGTTATTATATTTGGACATCGAAGTAATATAGATAACCTCATCAGATTTTATATTAAGTTTTTTTTTTTTTTTGAAATTAGGCTCAGATTATATATTAAGTTATATCTTTGTCTTTATATTGTCAAAACATCGTGTATTCATGTTTCTAAAAGTTATAAATACGGTACATATATTAGTTACCCAGATAGAATTTAAACTACTGGAAGATTCTACAAAAATTATGAGTAAATAAAGTTATAGACAATTGAAGTTCTTTTAACAATGAGCAAACACAAACTAAGGAAAAAATGTTAGTACGTACGTAAAGCAAAAGCTAAAACGGTACGTCGTGTTGGAGAACTAACTACACTGCACTGAAACTTATTTGTACGTTAGATTAGATTCTCAAAAATATGCATGTGATCTTCTTCTTCTCTAGCTAGTACTCCCATGCACAAAAAGTGTATGCATCAACCCGTACATTCAGTTTCACAATCACAATATTCTTGTTAAAACCCATCCTTGATCTCTTATGATCTCTTAATTACATAATTTACTTTTTTGATAGGATCATAATACTCAGATAGTCTAACTAAAGGATGGTGTACGTGATGATGTTTTACAACTAACTGAAACAATATATATGGTTTCATAGTTAAGTGGCTAGCCATTATAAAACTCTTTTAAAATTTATAGCTAGTTATATAATTACTGAAATATTTGGCTACTTGTGATCTTACTGCCAAAGCGTACGTATGTGTTTAGAGGTGTATCATAGAACAAAATATGGTCCCCCATGTTGATATGGACACAGACACTCACAAACACACTCGGCTGTTACATAGCAGGAAGGGACTGTTCTGATTGCATGCGTTTGTGATTTGTGGTTATTATACATGGTTCTCTGATTTCAACCACTATATTTATTTAGTACTACTACTCTTTTTCTTCTTTACTATATTTAGGTTTATCATCATATAACCATTCATTACATGATATAAAATTGAGATTTTTTTTGGATTTTGTTTTGATTAGATTTAACACTAATGACCCCTCTATCACTCTCATAAACCTTATTAAATAATTCTTCAGGGAGAAGGAGAAAAAAGTGGTTATGAGGAATCCATGGGAAATGTAGCTGAAGCTCATGATTTCTTAATGGTCCCTCTTAATGACCACTACCATAAAATTTTACTAATCTTTTCCATTCCTTTATCTATTAAGTATTTTAACAAAAACTATATAATAAAAAATAGTCACTTATTCAGCTTATCTAAATAAGAATTTCAAAAGAAACATATTTATATAACAACAAGAAAATTTATATAGATATAGTAGGATATAATATACACACACTCAGAACTCCCCTATTGATATCTCGAGTGCACATATATAGAAACGTTTGATATGAATTGAATGGACGTGACATTAAATACAAGAGACCATTGAGCCACTCACTATAGAGAATGCATTAGAGAAATTAATATTTTGGGTGGATGAGTTGGGACTACACAATGTATGTAAATCTCTATCTTCTTCATCATTAAAGTTTGAGACCATTCCCATCCTATCTATTTTATATGCTCAAAAAGTCCAATCCCCGATTTTAATCGTTTTGAGTTTTGACTATTCTCTTTGATATATAATTATTTCATTATTACAAACAATTATCAAACTTTTCACCTTTTTATTTCTTGAAAAAGTGATTCGGCTATATGTTACTAGTATGTTAAAAAAAAAAACTAAAACGTGAATGGTCTACAAAGTCTAGATTTTTATAATTTTATAAAAAACTTTCCCACAATTTTTTATATCATATTCAGTTCGTTTCGCTAACACTTGGTCTTTTGTTATTTTGCAAATTTTTAACATTATAAGAGTTAGACCCATAATTTTTAGCAGAATAAAAATGGACTGCTCATATAAAATATAATATAATATTTTTCTAAAACGTCAAAACTTGAAAGTTAACAAATATTATGAATGGTATAAAATAACGTATGAACGTTGTTAAATAGTATACCATCTGATTTCAATAGTGGCATATGACCAAACTTTATACACGAACAAACAATACAATTTATTAAAAATGTGAAATTGAATATCAGAAGAAATATATATGTCAAATTTAAATGATACGGCAATAATGACGTTCAACGCCACTGAAGTAAAAGAAAGCAAAAGGCCAAAGAGATTCCCTCTTTGGTCTTCTTCACTCTTCAGTCTTCACCAACACAAACGCATTGTACCACTATACTATAGGGCCATGCCAACAGAAACATAAAATTAAATATCCCACTTTGATTATTCTAATTAATCGTTTAAAATGACATCAGTAATTCTTGTTACATATGCAGGGTCGGTACGTACTATAAACAAATGTGGTATAAGTATGGCATTTCGATATCTTTCATAAATTTTAAACTTTAATACATTGAACTTAATTAGATAAGCCCAAGACACATCAAGAACCTTTCTCGCTTAACTCATAGAAAATGATTGAACTAGGCTGCGGTTTAATTAACAAACTTTACTCCTCAAGTTTAAATAGACAATAAGATGACTTGAGCATCAAAATGTTTACTGAAAACACTACATTAGTATCTTATAAGTTAGACCATATTCTTTGTGGTGTTGTGATTCCAACGTTCTCAGAAAAAAAATCATCTCCAAGAAGAGTAGTAGAAGACAACACGAACGACCATGATGATTTTATATTCATAATAAGTAACAAACAAAATAGTCGTAGCCCAAATCATTTACACATATCAACATATTACGTTTTATAAAAACTTTTTTTTTTCTAATTAATTAATGTTAACAATGATACAAGTTAACGGTCATAATGATTTATAGTGTACTTTCTTCTTGGAATATGTCCGACTGATTTGTTCAATTATAAAGAAGAAATACTAAAGAAACTTTGATGTATTCAAATTAGGCTATCCCGTGAATGGCCATGTGTATGTAAAGATCGAAGAAGTATAAAAATGGATGATATATATATATATATATATATGCACTCTCCTTTTTCGTATATTAAAATTATGATCACGACAGTATACCTCTCTACACCTTTGTTGATAGCTCGGCTAAACTTTAAAGCATAGTAGTAGATTAATTTGTTAGTTATATATAAAGAATGATTATACTAGTTTATCCGATAATGTACTGTTTTATTTGTTATAAACACTAACTTTATTTCATACGGAATATTATATATGATGGTTTACAAACATTTAGATCAATATATTATATGAAGACATTATATATATAAATATTTGTCCCACGATTCCAAGAACGGTCTTTCTTGTTATTTTATTTGAAAATGAAAATCAATGATAAGAATGATTGGTGTATTTGATTAGGAAAAAAAAAGAAGAGAAAAAAACAAGAAGATACTTTACAACTACCCCTTCTTTTTCTTGTTGTATGATAAAAACTTGTAACCATTAATTAGTATATTCGTCGGGTTATTATTATATAATCATGGTGCAAATAGTTGTACAATTTAAGAGATTGAAAAAATTAAAAAATATTATTTAGCTAATTTTCACCATTTGAGTTGAAGAGATTGAAAATATTGTTCAACCTATTCAACCTAAAATTTTGAAAAATTGAACTATTTATAAAGAAAAAATATTCAATTTGTTCATCCACGATTCTGGAGATGAATGAATTGAATGATATTCAACTTAATATTTCCAACTTATTCAATTTTGTATAACTATTTGTAGCCTTAGTGTTATTGTGGCTACCAAACTATTGTATTTCTAGCAAATTTGAATTTGATAGTATTTTGCGCTAATTCCAAATGCGAGTACATAACATTTGTGTTTAAGTATATGAAGATTTTTTTTTTTTTTTTTTGTAAACCTTATATGAAGATGTTATAAGGATAAGACATGATGTAATAAGGATGAAAATATGACAAAAGGATAAAACATATTGAGTGGAGGAGCTGTGTTTCGGGAAAATAGGATGGTTAGCTAGAAGTTGAACCTACAGTAATCGATACGTAGCGTCAATGCATGCATATGAACAAACAACACTCACTTTCCTTATATTGCGATGTTTTCCCAAATTGGTGATTTTGTTTTTTTGTTGGGCCGAGTAATAAGGCCCATTTAGATTAATTGGGCCAAGAAAACCCTAAGAACTAAAACGGCAGCCGCCGAAGAAGTATTTATATGTCTCTTTTCGTCTTCTTCGAATCATATGTAGGATTAGGATCTTCTTGCCTCTCTGTTTGATATAGTTTTGGTCGGGTTTTTAAGGTTTTGTGAAAAGATTTGTAATGTGTTGTGGAAGGGGTTTGTATGATATGGTGATGAAACAAGTATAATATGTGGACTAGAGTTTCAGATCTGGGATTCTTCTCCCAGTAGTTGAAGATTAACCCTTGGCTGTCTGAGTATCATCAACCCTTTTACTAAAAATCTTATCTTTTCATTCGATTTGAAAAAAGTTTCTGTTTTTTTCTTCTGAGGGTTTGGTTTGGAACTTTGGATTGATGTGTTTCTTCTTGTTGTTTGTTGTTTTTTGGGTTACAAAAAGAGCTGATGATGATAAAAAACAAATATCTTAGCGGATTTCAGTGAGATTCTTTGAATCAATGATCTGACTTTGTTACACACACTGAAGCTTTCTTCTTTTTTTATTACCATGTTTTGTTTTGTGTTTTGATGATGATGATGAAAATGCAATGATGAGAAGAAAGCACGAAGAGTGTGAGAAGAGCAGTGGGTTATACCGTGAGCTCTCCAACTTAAACGACTTCTCCTTCCACTGAGCATTTTTTTGTATCTATTTTGTTTTACCCATTTGATTCAAGTGTTCTGTTTTGTAAGCGTCCATTACCAATTCTGAGGGAGAAATACAATTCCTTCAGGTATAATGGCTTGTGATGCAATAGTAATTTAGTTGTGGTATATCCTGATCATCTTGCTTTTTGCTCTATGCCTTTTGGTCCTGGAAATGCCTCGTATAGTATTATTACATCTATAACAATACGGTTATGTTTTTTTCTTGTTTATCATGGAAATCCAAAGATGTTACATTGTTGGTGACTTAATTTGGGGCAGACCAAATTAATAGTAACTCTGTTGAATGTCTGGAGCTTGCTTCAATTGACAATCAATTGTTATATTGCATTGATTACTGCAAATCTTCAACCATTGTGCTAGTGTACGAGTTCAATAGTGGTGACCCTTTTGGTTGGATTACATTGTCATTGTAGTTGAGGAGTATTAACAATGGAGTAATGACCAAATAGAGGTTTTGATTGATGAGAATGATATAGACATTGTTTTTCTTGAGTCGTTCCTTAGAGCTTAATAAATTTATATCAATGCCGTTGTTCTCTAAATAGAGGGTAATCAACACGTACTTGAAATGAAGTTGTGAATGAAATAAAAACAGAAATCTAAACGAAAGATCTTGCTTCACATACTTCACGATTTATCTTTACAACTGAGAGACATCTTGATCCAGACCTAAGGTACGGAAAATGAAAAGTACAGTAGCAACCATGCAATGAAAAGAGCAATGATGTGAATATGCGTCTGATACCCCAGGCTTCTTCAAGATCATAGGGTACATACAACGCGACTTACAATTCATGCAAAATGGGCGAGACATACCATTATTGACGACCACCTCATTTGGTATGCCAGAAACCGTTATTGTGCTTCTTGGCATGACCCCAGACAAGTCTCCGAGCACACACTTTATATGCAAACTAGCTTGGTGATCTTTACACGTGTAAAACCATGTCTCTGGATTGGTTTCTTCTTCACAAATGTCACACCAGCATTTCCCACTTGCCTTTTCTCCATAACATAGTGAGAGAAGATGATTGTCAAATCTATGCTTTACTAGTTGTGGTAAAGTGGCGCAGTCGAAGCCCAAGGAAAATCCACAACCCTTTTCAATGCACGAGAGCGCAGGATATGTCAACTTGTTGCAAGCATTGCATTGTATCCTTTTCTTTGGTTCAGTGTGGTATAAGGGATGATCCGGATGACTTGGATGGAAAAATGGCTCAGAAATTGAACCGCACAGAGCATCTAAAGTCTTCTCCTCATCATATTGGTATTTGAAACCATTGGATGGTCTGTTACAAGCTCTACACCCAAAGAAATTGGTGGTGCTTGTTACTAAAGTAAGCCGTTCATTGTGTAGCACATGCCATTTCCTTCTAGGAAGTTGAGCACAGTTCTGGTGGAGAAAGAAACAACAATAGATACAGCTATAATAGAAGGATTGGAGACATATGGGATGGGTACAAGCGCTGCACCGCTTCTTGTCCTCACAAAGAAGACCATTAATGTGGAGTCTTAGATAATGCTCTTTGTGGCTGAAATGTAGTATTGTATTGTCATCTATTACCACATATGGTTCTATATCTTCAATCTCTTCAGGTACTCCCTCGAGTTCTTTCCCGTTCCACACATCTCTTCTGGTAGCACACTTCGAATGAACAACATAGCGAGGGCAGTGCTGACAAGAATAGCCTCCCCAAATCCAATCCACCTTCTGGCGACAAATTCCACATATAGAATTCACAACGCCAACAACAGCATTGCGAGAGACACGGTGATCATGCCTATTGATGTTTATGACTCGTGGAAGGGCAAGACAGTGTTGGTGGATCATGAAATTGCATTGAACACATATGTAAGGGCTTCGATCTCCCTTGAGTCCGCAAGCGTTACATGTAAAAGAATCGAGCCTAGGGAGAAGGGTGAGCTGGTGATCATGTGCTTTCACCTCCATAACAGATTGTGGTAGGGGGTGAAAAACACAACGTATATCCAAGGTGAAGTTACACGAAGAACAATGATAAAAAGATTCATCATCAATCTTGATATCGCAAAGACGACATTTCTCATCAGAATAATCCGGTGATCGTCCCATGATGAGCTTAAGAGGGTGCAAGGTGTGGTGAGAGTGGTTTACCTCTAACGGGAGTTTTAACTCCGATGAATCCCATAGGCAAGCCACATGGAAGGCTAAATCACATTCATGACATTTGTAAGCAAAACTATGACCAATCTTCCCACAGCTAGCAGCACAGTCAAACTTGATCGGCTCCTCGAGAAGAAAGAGCTTGTGGCCATGCATCTCGGAATTTTCTATAACCATTGGTGGTGGGTACCTCACACAGTATAGATCCACGTCAAAGTCACATAGCTCACAATGGTAGCATAGATTCTCAATACTCCTCTCACACAAATCACATATATTATGTGGCTTACTTCGAAGTATAAGAGGGTGAATGGAGTGACATGGATGTTCGATAGATCTAGGGGACTCACCACATTTCTTGTGGACGAAGAAATCGCAGCTTCTGCAATAGTATCCATCACTGGTAGCTTCCAAGCGTCCACAACAATCACCTTTCCTTAGATGATTCGAAGGCATCATTATATGGTTGTAGATATGGGGCAAATACATTCCATCCTGAATATCCATGGCCGTATACTTCAAGATTGTGAAAGAAAGGAAAAAAAAAGAAATAAAAATACTTTGGATCTGAAATCTCAAAGCTATGCTCCTTTCAAGTCTCTTTCTCTCTCAAAAGTCTTCGTTAAGCTCAAAGATGCTTCTACGAAACTAATCGATATAGTTTAATATCATACGTTTGGTGGGTTATTTTCATTAGCAATAGAATAATTATTTTGATGATGGTTGGGCGGTAGTGACTATATAACTAATGTGGAGAAGATTATAATTTCAAAAAGAGTTCACTAGTTGACTAATATAGACAAAGATATGTTTGGTGTTTTAGTTTTTAAAGTGGCGAAACTGCTAACTGAATGGTAGACCAAAATAGATCCCATTGTGTTTTTCTTGTGGCATTCATGGAAATTTCGGATATTGACGTTTCTTTGAGAGCTCCAAATACTTTTAGAAGATATTGATATACTTTCAAATTTATCGAATTAAACGTTGATAATAGATAGTACATTACCCAACAGCAACATCTAAAGTAATGCATTTTGTACACAAATTTTGTAAAAGAGATTAAACGTAGAGCAGCCTCCATGGTGCTAGAGAGACACAGAGCAGCAGAGACGTTATCCACCACAGCGATGATCCTCTTAGATTCAATCCTGCTGGTACAATGAAAACAAAACCTCAACTTCTTTAGTACTTGAGATCTTAATCAAAAAGATTAAGCTAGCATTTTGCAGAGGAGTCACAAACCTTGATTCTTGCTGCTATCAGGCAATGCAGGTGGAGTGGACGATGATGAGTTTGACACAGGAATCCCAAGATTCAAGCAGTCCATTCCAAGTGCACCTTCCAAACACAAAAAAAAAACTCTCAATTTTAAGTCTTGGTCTTTTCTTCAAGTTGACAATCAATTAAAAGTACTATAAATTGTTATTCTTACATTGCTTGAGGCAAGGAAATGTGGTTATGTTCATGAGATTGTCGTAACCTTCACGGCAATTGCAGCTGTATTGAAACGGCATTGTACTGTTGCAAAGCCCTCCTCCACAATCCACCCATTGACAAGCTATGCAAGAAAATACACATCAAGGAAGTAAATGAGATTAAAGATCACGACTCCAACGTTTGTAGCTCTCTACTGCTTCACTAGACGACCTTCTAAAGTAAATCTGTCTGAAGGGAACTACATGCCTAAGGCTGGAACCTCTTGAGACTAAAGATTATTAATTACCGTCGAATAATGAAGTATTGTTGTCTTTGGGAGGCGTTTTGGGTTGTGTTGGAGGAGCTGCTTCACCACAAGTTAGATCAAAGGTACCTAAAAAAGATCAAATGTATACTTTGTTCTTATGTTCTCTATATGATCAAATGTATACTTTGTTCTTATGTTCTCTATATGATCAAAACAAAAAATGAACAAGTGATCAAGAGAGAGATATTACAGTTGGGGATGACGCAAGGGAGAAACTTGAGGTTATGATCAAACTGCTTCCAACCATCTTCACACTCACATTCATACATAAAAGTTGCGTTCGAAGATGCTTTGCATTTCCCTTTTCCACATTCCATTTCCTTGCACACATTATCTGTTTATTTCACAATAATTAACATCAACCCAACTTTAAATGAATCACAACTATATTAAATTACAAATTTGAGAATGACCCTTCTCCAAAGAAGATCACTTTTTCTTTTTTTACTCAATAACCCAAACTCATAAAGATACGACTTTACTTCTGTCACAAAACAAAACAAAGCATCTCTAGTTCAAAATCCGGCGGGAGTTAAACCCTAATCTGAAACAGAACCAACACTTACACGCCTAAATCTGGACAGAGTTAACTTTTGATTATTCTCAAGTCAATGATAAAACTTGAGGAACTTAACTTAGATTAAGGAAACTAGATTTGGATTATACAGCACTAATATCAAATTTGAGAAGGAACAAAAAAACCCAGAAAAAAAAAGTGAGGAAGAGAGACAAAACCGAAGACAGGAGCGAGAAGAGGAGATAGGAAATCGCAAGTAGCTGTCTTCTGGTAGATGAGAAGTAAAGCTGCAACAAGACAGAGTGTGTTCTTCCTAAGACAAGCCATGAAATGGAATCTGTGTGTCTCTGTCTTCTTCTCCGTTAATGTTTTGAAAGTAATAAATAATGAAATCAAATAACTTAAAAGAAAACAAAAGATCGTTCTTTGGAATCTGTTTATATAAGAGATTAGTTGAGGATTTGGTGGACACGGGACGTAAGTAAAAATAGTGATGTGGACAGAACCGACTTTGGTTACATATATTTTCTTTGAGTGTTAGTTATTAGTTGATTGTTGTGATCCAATTAATAGCGTTTACTTTTCTTTTCTTTTCTTTCTTTTCCAATGGTCAGTCAACATATGATTAATAGTATCTTATAGTCTTCAAAGATAATTCATATTAGAGAAAGAAAAAAATAAAGAAGAAAATATATTGATCATTCATATCATATCCCTCTGTTTTTAATAATAAAAGTTAATTGTGATTATATCATATCCCTATGTTTCTAATAGAAAGTTAATTTTTGTTTATAGATTAAATTACAATTATTTTTGTCCAACAAAAAAATAAAAATGAATTAAATTACAATTATTTATTATTAGAAAGAGAAAATATTAACCATTACATGATATGTGAAAAGAGTAAAATAATTATTTTAGTTTTTTAATCAACAAAATCAATTTTTTCAAAAGAAAAAAAATAATCTTAAAACTTTAACATATTAGATATAAAGGGAGTATTACTTTCAAAATTACCATTCTTTATCATATACACAATACTATTTTTTTTTTAAATGAATGTAAAATTATGTTCAACCAAAAAAAATATTTGTTTCTTCTTGTTTCAAAACAAAATTGGAAAAATCAAAAACCTTCCAACACTTTAATTCATAAATTACGTCTTTCAAGAAGGAGCAAGATTTTCCCATCACCCACCTAACATGTAAAGGATCTTCCACAATGAAACACCAAATTCCAAAAACTTGTTTTTAACTTCATTATAGCCATGTGATACTTAAAAATAAAAAACAAAGTGTTTGGAAGACATGCTAACATAAATAAATATATTTTGTTCAACTTAATCGTTCAAATATTTTTTTTTTATACTATGGTTTTGAATCCCATAGTTATTTTCTAGATATATTATAAACCTCAAAACTTGCACGTTTAAGTATTTTTCCCGTGAAATAATATATGCCAAACGTAACATGCTCAACTAGTTTATAATATACACCGTCCATTTTATCAGATAGAATGGCAAAAAAAGTCAAGTCATCGACTGATCGAACACGTTTATGTATCTAATAAAATATCACGACTTCAATCTCACGTTGAGCAGTCACCATTCCAAAGCTAAATAGTGTTTGTATTTTCTCTATTGTATTTATTAGAATTTTTGTAATGCAACAAACAGCCCATCATTATCATTTTCGCCACAAGAAAGGGCTTTTGCAATTCTTCCTTTGTTCTTTTATTTTTTCAATTATCATATTGGGCCTTTCATAAATTAAGTTTTACATATTGTGTCCACTTTTCTACATTTTGGTTGATGAAGTGATCTTCATCCACAACCTCAAGAACAAGATGGAAGAAGAAGAAAAAAGAGACCATGGATGGAGCAATTAGCTAGGAAAGGAGAAAACCTTAATGCATTTTCCCTTGATCATTCTTCATTCATGTTTTCTTTGTGCGGAGCTTTTTGTGGAGACGAGTCTCGGTGGAACAACCAAGCCACGTTTCTTAGTGAACTGATCAAATGTGAAAATACGCAACTTTAGAACGAAAAGATAGTTGACAATAGTAATGGACCAAAAAGCTATTAAGGGCCTTGGGCTTCACCTCTCAATGCTTCCTTCGCCGCTAATAAACTTAACATACACTTACCTAAACACCTCTAATAATGGTGTCTACGACTACGTCAATGAAATAAATGTTGAAACATTGGAACACATTTCACTATGTTCTTGAAAAAGTTTGATTGGCAAAAGAACCAGAAATAGAAGTTAGAAGTAATAAGGAAGAAGCTTAGCTATACTTTACGTACAATTGTAATTTGTAAGCAGAAAAAAGAGGAGACATGATCCGAGAGTTTCGATATGCACACATTTCATTTCATCATTTCAGTTCATTTCATTTCATTTATAAACCGTGCAATGCATGGTAACTCTAAACATTTTTTTGACAGCTCATCCACTTTAGTAAACATTTAATACGTAGGAATTTAAGTGGTTATGTCTTATGTGTGGTCCATGCATGTGTCTCGATACTAACACGTAAATGGAATATATGGTTTCATTCAACATTCAGACCTATGTTTCTGTATCCTCATATATGTTATCACAGTATCACCTATCTTTCTTTCCTTTTTTTTAATAGCTTTTAACAAAGGATTTTGATCAAACAAAACATGAAACAAACAAATAATTTTTATATGCGCATGATAAGTTAAGCTTGAAACTACAAAATATGAAACTCGTTAATAGATTACAAATTATACAATTTCTGATTAAAACTTATGTCTAACTTGTTTGACTAAATCGCTCTTACATTCTTATATGTCTACTATATATATATATACTGTTTTAATATGGTGTGTCTAAAGTCTAAACTAATTTTCAGAAAATAAGTGGTCTTAACTTTCTGCAGTAGCCAAATAAATAAGAGTGTGTCCAGCCAAAATCAATCTCTCAGCTGGCCTCTAAAACGGCCTCAAAATAATTCGATGTTAGGTGGAAATTTTGTATACAAAATCCATTAAAAGAAAATATATACATTAATGTGGCAACGAAAATAAAATTTTAGTAAACCTGAAGACCTAATTTTATATATATACTCAACTAAACATTTTAGAAAATTCAACTTTGAAATAATAATATATTCTCTTGCTAATGCACTAAAAGAAAATGAAAATTCTATTGATTTCGACCAATAATTTAACCTGTACGAGTGAAACTATATATCATTATTTGATGTAGTCCATTGTCGTATTCTCTAGCAGCCAACTCCAAAACTCTATTTTACTTCCTCAATAAAGTGTCATATCATACGTTAAGTCCATATCGGCGATTTCTTCTTGACCAAAGAGAACATGAGTGACCAAAACCAATATACCAAATAGAATAAAATCTTGAACGATCTAAAAAGTGTGCGACAACAAATAAAGACTCTCATCCCAAGAAGTCAGAACGTAAACTGTATCGGCAAACGGCGCCGTATATGTTGCCGGCCGCCGGAAATAAATAAGAAATAGGCAAACAAACAAACATCAAAGTAATGGTTTGGATAGATCGATGAAACCATAATGGAGGAAAGCTTAGCTAGAGTCAACGTATTGTAACATGCCATGTGATTGCCAGCTTCATACACAGACACCGACACGTATTATATCATTGCTACTGTACATGTATTCTGATTTATATATTACTATATTGCTTATTGATGAATTTTATAGTTAAACTATTGCATTGATCCACGTCAAAGAGTGATGATCGAACAAATCCCAATGTATATATTATAGTCTTGGAACAAAGTTCCAACTCATGCACTAACCACAAAATAATCGTCAATGACAGTGCAAGAGGCAGCATTCTTCTCTGATGATTGGCTTTTGTGATTCAACAACCTAATTATATCTATCTTTGTAATTTGGTGCAATTTGATTAATTTATTTAGTTATTTAGCATTCCAATACATTCTTATCATATTTTAAATTTTATACTGTATGATTCATTTTAAGGCTAATATGGCATGTACTGTTTTAATTCACTTTAATGCTATAATATCTACCAAATATTCAATTGTGTTTGGCTTACGGTATCATTTATACGTGTTTTGAATGATACGATAGTACTGATATTTAGAATCAACAACACAAACAACTAATTCAATATGTATGGACAATTTCTGATTGCTTTTATAACGTGATTTCAACTATAATTCATATTTATTTTCGTTGTATCTACATTTCATGTCTAATAATAAGGACGTTTTAAAACATTTGTCGACTTCAACAACTGTCTTTTAAACCCCAAGTTGTCTAGAACTAGAAGTATGTATGTTACACATCATTGTCTTCGAAAGCTAAACAAATGAATTTAGACCTATCACATATATATGCATCATATCTAATTATCATTTATGATGGATTCATGGGGGAAACAAACAAAAGATAATGTTAATATAGGGTCTGATTAGTACCAAAACGTGTCCTACAATTTTAGAGGGTCCTCCGACCAAAGAAATTAATATTTTGGAATTATTCTTTAATGCGATTAAGACATACTATATAGAAGATAAGTTAATTACCAATTTTATTATTTCGTGTCACTTTCTGAAAATAGAATGAGTTTTTCAAAATTTTCAAAATATATGATTTTACAAGAATATTATCTCTATATAGAAGGAATAAAAACATATCCATCGAAATTATTATTATCTTTGAATAGTCTCATTCGAGTAACCACAAAATAAACTACTAACATCATTTTCTCATACATTTCAGTGTGGGGCAAATAAAGCCAACGGTGTTTTTATCATTCCAAATGTTGACATAATCTATTAGTATATGGTAATGGTAACATATGTCTCATTCTCATGCTAAAATCCATGAACACTAGAAACGTCCCTTATCATAAAATTAGTGTATAAGTTACGACAATGATAAATTATTTCACACGGATTCTGCATGTTCTTTTACCCTTTTCTTCACATGGCTCAGCCTCAGGCTCTCTCACCCATCTTAAATCTCACTATTAGTAATGACTTATGTACCCCTTTCTTACTCCCAAGTCATCTCCAAGAGTTAAGGTGACTCTGTTTCTTTTGGGATGAGCAGTAATGTATCAATATCTCATTATGCTACGTAGCTTTCTAGCTAGGTTCATCACATCACACACGCCGTCCTACGTAATCAAGTGTTGAATGAAGAGATAACTAATTTCATACCTCAATCCAACGTAGCTATCCTACACATACACACACAAAAGTTGGCTAAACATTTATAAAAGTAGTCCATTTGAATGCAAATTTAAACTCTAAAACATTGATGACATTATCAAACGAAAACATTATAAGTAATCCATATATAGACCAATGTACTAATGCCACTTGACTAGGTAATATACTCTGTATACTGTTTAGTCTTTACTTAAGAGAGTTAACTCGAAGGATGAGTTGGGTAAAAAGGGTATTCTGGTACATTGTGATATTCGATGAAGAAGGCAAGGAATCTAATCTGATCTAATCTGATTTATTGAGATTGTGTTTGTGTAGTTGGCCTTCGAGTGGATAAATCGTGGCCGTGGAGCTAGCTTCCTCTATGCTTCTTCATTCTTCTTCCTAATTAGTAAATTATTTTAGTCATCTTCCAAAACACTTTTACCAAGCGCTTATGTGCTTCATATAGAGACCGGAAATTAAAATTAGAAATTTAGTTTAGATAGAGACAACGCCTTAAATATTCCAGAGTTTAAACATTCCAAAATAATTCCACTAAAATTCAACAAAAAAGGTGGGATAAAAAAAAGAAGAAATTAAATGTAATTGAGTGATGGGTGGTTAAGGAACTTATGGTGTTAGGCTGTCCAAAAAGAGAAGCAGTTAAAGAGTTTGTGAGTACAATGTCTTAAACAAGAAAATGTCTGTCCCATTATAACTTCTCGAAACCAAACACACACACACACACACACACACATTACAATCTCTTCTTCTTCTCTGACATTTATAATGGTGGTTTGAGCAAAAAGCTTTTCAGATAATAATGGGGAAAACAAGTAAGTGGATTCGAAGTCTCTTAACCGGAAAGAAAGAGAGAACAAAGGAAAAGATCATTCCAAGCGAATGTGTTGGATTCACTTCCTCCACTCCAGGCACTCCTAAAGAGAAACGTCGATGGAGTTTTCGACGTTCTTCAGCCACTGGTCCACCACCAGCTTGTGCTATTAACCTCAAAGGTTCATCTCCACCGTCTCAACAGCCACCACAGCCACCACCACCACCACCACCAGAACCAGTTGTGGTCGTAATCTTGGACGATGAAGATGAACAAATCAAGAACGTTTCAGCCGCAGAGATTGAAGAATTTGCAGCAGTGAAGATTCAAGCGTGTTATCGTTCTCATTTGGTAACATATTTACAAAACTTTCCGACTAATCAATTTCTCTACTTTGGACTCATTTAATCAAATGTTTTTATAATTTTTGGTGGCAGGCGAGGAAAGCATTGAGAGCGTTAAAAGGGTTAGTGAAATTACAAGCACTAGTGAGAGGTCATTTAGTAAGGAAACAAGCAACAGCTACACTTAGATGTATGCAAGCATTAATAACACTTCAAACCAAAGCTCGAGAACAGAGGATACGTTTGATCGGAGATTCAACAAATCCAAGAACATCGATTCATAAAACTCGGATCAATAACTTTTACCACGTAATGGATCTACAAAACCCAGCTCTCAAAATCCAAACTTGACTAAACCCAGATCCTCAATTTTGATCTAACTTTTTTTACAAATCCTCTGTTTTTTTTTTTGTGTTGTTGCAGGAGAATGAAGAAAACATCAAGATAGTGGAAATGGACATTCAATCTAAACTCTACTCTCCTGCTCCGTCTGGTTTAACAGAGATGAGTCCTCGAGCGTACAGTAGCCATTTCGAGGATTGTAACTCGTTCAACACAGCTCAAAGTAGTCCTCAGTGTTTTAGCAGGATCAAAGATTATTACAATGGAGATACTTTGTCTTCTTATGATTACCCTCTCTTCCCTAATTACATGGCTAATACTCAGTCTTCTAAAGCCAAGGCTCGGTCTCAGAGCGCACCTAAGCAGAGACCTGCTGAGATCTATGAGAAGCCGCAGACGAACGGGAGGAGAAGATCTTCGATGGAAGCACCGAGGAACAATGGTGTCCCGAGAGCTGTAAGGATGCAGAGATCTTCTTCTCAGTTAGGTTCAAATACAACAGCCAAGGAAAGTCAACCACAACAGCTACAACATCATCATCAGTACTATCCCTGGATGGCGATTAAGCTCGATAGATCGAACATATCGCTTATGGAGAGCGAATGCGGATCCACCAGTACGGTTATGACCAATACAAACTACGGAAGACATGTTGATGTGAGTATGGAAAGATAACTTGTTTCACAAGAAAGCATGCATTGAGAGTTGGAACTGATTGTTTCTCGATTACCTATTTGTTGCAGGTTCAAGGGAACAACATGTACTGAAAAGTGTGATTTAGAGATTTGAGAGATGACTGAGAGAAATAGAGAAGCCTAGAAAGCAAAGAGCTCTATGGTTTATAGCATTCTGATCCATGAAAAGCAAGAATTTAGTAGAAGTGACATCTCCTCTTACATCTTGAAACTTTCCATTTTTCTTGTCTTTAATTTATCAGTCGCATTAATTGTATGATATTTGTTTTTAGATAACTTGATAGTTTCTTTGTCGTTTGTTCAACTCCTATGAAATTTGTATATCCGACGAGAGTATAATCCAGGTTTACTCGATTCACTAAGGCATCAAACTGAATTGTAATCAATTAAGAAAGAAAAAAAAAAAAAACTCAACAAAAAGTAGGAAATGTGCTTCGCAAAATGAATCATATAAACCAAAAACAAATATCGAACACTATCAATCCAAAACGAGAATTTTAGTTTCATAGGGGATTTTGAAATTTTACAAGTTCAGTATATAAATTAAATAACCCAAATCATTACTGTGCAATAGTTGACCATTGTAGATACTAGTCTCAATTTATAAACTTTGGTTTGGTTTGGTCAGACCGAAAAGGAATACTCACTATTTTACACACTAAGCAGTTACAATGAAGTTAAGTTGCATAGTCCCAGTGGGTATGGCTCAGTAACCGTGATCGGCCCATATAAATTATCTATCTTAAAGCCCACTTAAATCTTCTTCTTTTGCCAAGTAATAATCTATCAATGGAGAAGAAGGGTATGAACTATGAAGATTGAAGAGTTTCTTCAGCTCCATAATATAACTTTAGGGACTTCTCGCTTTAACGTATAGATTATAAATAATTGAATGTATATCTTACTCAGTTGGTTTCCATAAGAAGATGATGTAAGAGCTGTATCGTTTTAACTTCACCTAGCTAATTAAATAATGGGCATGGGTACGTACGTACATCTTATTTATGCATGGGTTGATTAGAAACTGTCGTAGCAATTGTACATAAGCTGCTGTGAGGCTGTCGTAGCAATTGAAGACGAAGTTGGTAAAAATTATGGTTCAGTGTTGTGTTGCTAACAAATTCACCGAGATGAGCAGAAGAGCAATAATGCCACACCCTTTTATAAAACGACATTTCTCCATACCTAACATTGACAGTTCACTGACTATATGACAACATATATATAATATATTCAAGGTACCCTACACTTTATCTTTACATAAACGTCCAAAATTGGCTACATTTGTCCATGAATAATGTAATTACCATTATATATACTAAATCTTGTTGGGGTTTTGATGAGGACTTTTACATAATAATTGAGTTGCAAATGTTTGCTTCGTTTAGTGACAAAATAAAAAAGAGAGACAAATGTTACAAACTTGTTCTCACATAGAACTCTTTTTGTGACATCCCACCTTTTTTTATTTTCATGTCTTTTCTACTCACATTTTTTCTCTTTTTTTTTTGGAAGATCTTGATGAGTGCCCTGCCCCCTATTTCTTGATTATCCTCTTTTTAGATCTTGAACGTACACTTATTGATGTTTGTTGGTGGAAGGAAGTGTGTGACTTGCGTAGAAAACAAAAAGGAAAAATAATATAAGCTAGCATCTTGCGGTGTTTGGGATTCTACCTAATATTGTAACTTGACAAGCACAAGACAAAACTAAGACACATGACATGTATATATGTAATCAAATGTATCAATGAATTAATACATAAATTTTTAGACGCACATGCACTCGATAAAGATCAAACCAAACGAGTAGTTTTCTATTTATGTAATCTCTTCCACTCTCACTAAACATCATCATCTCTATATCTAGACGATCACATCTTATCAGGGTCGTCCAAGACTTTATCTATTTCACCGAACCTCCCGTAACAAGCTAGTTCATTTGTCAACGGCTATAATGTTACACATATAGCATTATATATTCAGTCATTCATTGGGATCTTCTCTTTGCAACATTATTAAGTATATTTGCTTACTCCTTCGGTAATCCATATGATATGATTAATTAGGGAACATAAAAAGCTAAAATACATGATGGGTACACGGCAATAATGTTCTTCAACATGTCTAACTTTTTATAAAGTGAGAATTGAAAATATTTATTAATCTTGGAAAAGTAGTTATTAGGCGATAAGATTTGTATATAGAACAACAATTGAATACATGCATGCCTAACATTTCTTAATTCTCCCAACTTATTGCTAACTTCAGACGAATGAATGAGAAGGTGTGACACATGCTATATACACATGAGAGAAGCTTATATAATAAACTACTACGACTA
Source organism: Capsella rubella (assembly GCF_000375325.1). NCBI lineage: Eukaryota > Viridiplantae > Streptophyta > Magnoliopsida > Brassicales > Brassicaceae > Capsella > Capsella rubella. The sequence continues at coordinate 10,427,556 of NW_006238917.1, read as the reverse complement.
GTATATGTTTAATGCTATAGAATTCAATTTTCTATGCATAGGTTTTGTTTTCATCTAAACCTTATTTGTACATTAACTACATTATAGTGACAAATACCATCAAATTAGACTAAACATCAAATACAGTATTCTAAATTAAATTATTGTTGAAATTAGATTTAAATAAAGGTATCTTAGACACATTATATTTAATACTGAAATTTCTGTATTTAATGTGGACACATTTTTCGTATGTTGAAATATTTAGAGATTGTGAGAAATGATACCAAAGTCTTTCATATTTAAATCCAAATCACATTTGCCGACACTTAAAAATCCTTTTTTTTTATTTATTTTTCACTAAACCATAGTATAGTCATAAAGATTTCGTTAAAACACCAGATTATGAGGGAAACAAAACGTTAATTATTTTTCTATTAATTAAATACAAATTTGACAGCGAGATAAAGAAGAAACCAAAAGTTGTTGCTGACATAAAAAAATAAAAATCGAATATTTTACTGTGAGAGAGATAGAGAGAGAGAGCCAATCATACTAATCATTCTCTTGTCACGCAGAGCACAGCAGCAGAGAAGACAGAGGGAGAGAATGTTGTGTGTGTTTCTCCATTGATGGCTGAAACTGAAGAGACAAGAGATTGAATTACATTATTTTTGCAGCTGTTTTGTTGTAAATATTTCTTGTTCGGTAAGTGTGATTTTTTGATTCTTTAGAAGTATCGTTTTCGCTTTGATGTATCAGTTCTAAATCTTTGCGTCGCTGTTGCTTGCACTCATTCTCCTGAATTTTTGATAAAGTTTCTTCCTTTTGCAAATTTTGTTGGTACCCATTTTCATATTTTTTTCTGGTAATTTCATATGGTAAAGCCTCAGTCTTGTTTATAAGTTTGATTAGTTTTGTTTCGCCGAAGCTTGACGAAGTTTTTGTTAATTGCTGTCTCTATTATTGGTGGGTGATGAAGTATCTGTCTTTGTTGATACATTTTTCTAAGTCTCCAGTTTCCAATTTCTACCAACTCAATTCTATTGAGCTTTATGCTCTCTGATCCTAATTTTCTTATGAAACAATTTGAACAAAAGACTGTTTTTTTTAAACCCTTTTCTCCCAATTCTTGATTGTGTTTTGTTATTAACTAGGCGTTGAAGCTAGCTGATGTTTGTATCTTTGTCTATGTTTTTGTTTGAAGATGATTTTGAACTTGTCTCTCTGAGAATTGTGGTTTTTTTTTTTTGGTTCAGGAAGATCATGTGTTAATTATTCTTATATATACGGATACCAAAGGGATATTCAGCATTTGGTACAAAACCATAGTGCAAAGGTTTGTTTTCCAATAAGAGAAACGATTTGAAGCTTAAGAAAGTTTCTTTGATTGTTTTTACAGACTTGCTTTGTTTCAGTTTTGTAGAATTATTAGTTTCTAGAATACTAGTTGGCGAATCAAAAGGATCAAGCTTTTTCACTTTGGCGCTGAACCATTTATCTTGCACTTGCTTGCTCGAATAAGGACCCAAAACCGTTTTTGCACCCGCTGTTATGGCCAATTTGTCGCAGTCAGAATCCAGGCGGTTGTACTCGTGGTGGTGGGATAGTCACATTCCCAAAAACTCAAAATGGATTCAGGATAATCTTGCAGGTTTCCTATATATCTTCTTGCAAATGTGTGTTCAAATAAGATATTGTGTCTTTTTGGAAATCTGTTTAACAGGAAATATTTGTTTGTGCTGAACCAGATATGGATTCTAAAGTGAAGACGATGATAAAACTCATCGAGACAGATGCAGATTCGTTTGCAAGAAGGGCAGATATGTACTTTAAGAAACGTCCAGAGCTCATGAAACTGGTGGAAGAGCTATACAGAGCTTATCGTGCTTTAGCTGAAAGGTATGATCATACAACAGTGGAGCTTCGGCGTGCGCATAAAGTCATGGTTGAGGCGTTTCCTAACCAGATTCCTTTTGACATGATTGAGGATTCTGCATCATCTTCTTCTGAGCCTCATACTGAATACTTGCAAAAGGGTGGTGCTACAAGTGAAAGGAGCTTAAGTCAGACGAATAATTTATGTGGAACTTCTTATTCTCACGAAGCATATTCTGAAGTTGAAAGCTTAAAGAGGACATTGCTTGAGCTTCAGACTGAAAAGGAGGCTTTGAATCTCCAATATCAGCTAACCTTGAAAAAACTATCTAGATTTGAGAAAGAACTCAACGATGCTCAAAAGGATGCTAGAGGATTTGATGAACGTGCTTGCAAAGCTGAGATTGAGATTAAAATCCTCAAAGAATCTCTTGCAAAGTTAGAGCTCGAGAGGGATACAGGGCTTCTTCAGTATAATCAATCAATGGATAGAATAGCAGATTTAGAAGCATCGGTTTCTCATGAGAAAGAATATGCCAAGGGCCTCACTGACCAAGCATCTGAAGCAGAAAGGGAAGCCATGGGTCTCAAGCAAGAGCTTTCTAGATTGCAATCTGAGAAGGTGGCTGGCTTAGTCCGATACAATAAATGCCTTGAGTTGATATCTGCTTTAGAGAAGAAACTTAGAGATGCTGAGGAGAGTGTCAAAATCTTCAGGGACCAATCTGAACAAGCAGAAAACGAAATCAAAGCTTTGAAACAAGAACTTCTGAAGCTGAATGAAGTGAATGAAGACTTGAGTGTTCGATATCAGCAGTGTTTGGAGACAATATCAAATTTAGAGAGAGAAGTATCTCATGCTCAAGATAATGCCAAAAGACTTAGCAGTGAAGTTCTTGCTGGCGCTGCAAAGATTAAGACTGTGGAGGAACAGTGCGCTATTTTGGAGAGCTTCAATCAAACTCTAAAGGTAGAGGCAGACAATCTAGCGCACAAAATGTCAGTTAAAGATCAAGAACTTGTCCAGAAGGAAAACGAGCTTGAACAGCTTCAAGCGCTAATGCAGGAAGAGCAATTGCAGTTTTCAAAACTTGGAGCTAGCCTTCAAAATTTGGAGAGTTTGCATTCTCAGTCCCAAGAGGAACAGAAGGTTCTCACCTTGGAACTTCAAAGCCGTATCCAAATGTTGAGAGAACTGGAGATGCGCAATCATAAGTTGGAAGGTGACATCAGCTCAGTTGAACAAGAGAACCGAAACTTAAGCGAATTAAATGACACTTCTATAACGTACTTAGAGATTCAGAAAAATGAGATATCTTGCTTGAAGAAGATGAAAGAAAAGCTCGAGGAAGAAGTTGCAAAACAGATGAACCAGAGCAGTGCCCTTCAAGTAGAGATCCACTCTGTGAAGGGTAATATTGACAACATGAATAAGAAATACCAAAAATTAATTGATCAAGTGAGCCTCACAGGTTTTGATCCTGAATCTCTTTCCTACTCCGTGAAGAAACTACAAGACGAGAACTCGAAGCTGATCGAATTATGCACCAATCAGAGAGATGAAAAAAATGCTGCTGCAGGAAAGCTGTGTGAAATGGACAGCATTCTAAAGAGAAATGCTGATTTGGAGAAATTGCTTTTGGAATCAAACACCAAACTAGACGGTTCCAGGGAGAAAGCAAAGGATCTACAAGAAAGATGTGAGTCTTTACGAGGAGAGAAATCTGAGCTTTCTGCTGAGAGAGCTAACTTGTTTTCCCAGTTGCAAATCATGACTGCAAATATGCAGAAGCTCTTGGAAAAGAACTCTTTATTGGAGAGTTCCCTTTCTGTTGCAAACATTGAGCTTATAAGTCTAAGAGATAAGTCAAAGTGGTTTGAAGATTTCTTCCTAATGCTCAAAAATGACAAGTCTGAACTTATGAAGGAAAAAGAATCTCTCGTCTCTCAATTGTATAAGGTTGAGGAGAAGCTAGGAATCTCGGAGAAGAAGTATACTGAACTGGAAGTAAAATATGCCGATTTACAGAGCGATAATAAGCTCAAAAACCATCAAGTAGAAGAGTTACAGGTATCTCTTTCCGCTGAGAAGCAGGAGAGTGCTAATTACAAACGATCGACTGAAAGCAGATTAGCAGATCTTCAGAAGAATGTGAGCTATCTTCGAGAAGAGTGTCGCTCCAGGAAAAGAGAGTATGAGGAAGAGCTTGACAGAGTTGTAAACAAACAAGTCGAGATATTCATCTTGCAAAAGCTTATAGAAGATCTGGAGCAGAAGAATTTTTCTCTCCTGATAGAGTGTCAGAAGCATGTAGAAGCTTCAGAATTCTCAGAGAAACTCATTTCTGAGCTGGAAAGTGAGAATCTCGAGCAGCAGATGGAAGCAGAAATATTTTTGGACGAGATTGATAGCTTGAGGGGTGTAATTTATCAAGTGATAAAGGCACTTCAAGTTGAAGCAGATTGTAAGACTTCAAAACAGAAGATTGCGAAAGACCAACCTTCAGTTTCACTTGTATTAGGAGAGATTGATGGTCTAAAATGTTCACTTTCCAACGCTGAATATGAGATGCAGCGACTTGTAGTTGAGAACTCGGTGCTCTTATCTCTATTTGGACAATTCCAATCCGACGGTTTGGTGCTCGAATCGGAGAAGAACATCGTCGAAAAAGATCTAAAGATTACAATACAGCAGTGTGGAATGTTGGAAAAGGATAAGCAAGAGCTATTGGAGGCGAACCGGCTGTTGAAATTAAAACTGATCAAAAGAGAGCAACAGGAGCAAGAGCTGAGAGCTGAACTGCAAACGGAGCATCTAAAGTTTGAGAGTTTGCATAAGTCATACATGGTTTTGCAACAAGATTATTCGTATACAATCAATGATAACAAAACTTTGCTTCTGAAATTCTCGGAACTTAAAGATAGAATGTGTGTAGTTGAGGAAGATACTGATGCAATTCTTCAGGAAGCTGTTGCTTTGAGTAACATGTGTGTGGTTTACAATTCCTTTGGGTCTGAAATGGCTGAGGAGGTTGAAAGTTTTGTTGAAGCTATGAGCAGATTACAAGAAATTAGTACGGGCCTGAAGCAAAAGGTTGAGACACTGGAGGAAAGGTTAAAAGGTAAAGAGGAAGAAAGTCAAGATCTTAAAAAGATGATAGAGAAGTTACATGAAGGCCTTGAAGAAGACAATTTCTTAAATGGACTCTTGGATCATCGCGTTTCTAATGTAGACAAAATCTTGGAACGTAGGGAAATGGAAATGATAGAAGCAGAGCATGTGCTTAAGGCTACACACACTGCAAATGAAGAGCTGAACAAAGAAGTTGAGGAGCTGAGGAAAGACTGTGAAAAATCAAGACGAATGAGGGGAAATTTAGAGAGGCAGATTTCCGAACTGTCAGATGTTACTGGAAGACAGGAGGAAGAGATTAAAAAACTTAACATTTTGAATGAGAATTTGGAGTCAGAGGTAGAGTTCTTACACGAAGAAATCCAAAGACAACAAGTTCTAGAGGAGTACCTGAGTTTGGAACTACAAGAGAAAAGCAATGAGATTGAACTATGGGATGCTGAAGCAACATCTTTCTACTTTGATTTTCAGATCTCAGCTGTCCGTGAACTCATTCTTGAGAACAAAGTTAACGAACTCACAGGAGTTTGTGAAAATCTCAATGGTGAAGTTGTAACAAAATCGACGAAGATAAAAGAGATGAAAGAAACAATTGACTATTTGGAGGCTCAAGTGACTGAGCTGAAGAGTCAACTGTCAACTTATGATCCTGTGATAGCATCTTTGGCTGGAGATGTAAAATCTCTTGAGAAAAGTACACTGGCTTTAACGAATTTTCCTGCAACAGCCTATCAACAGAGAGAGGTAAACTTTCACACTTGTCCTTCGATTTCAAATCTTAAAAACTCATATTTCTCGTTGCCCCGGTATTTATATTCTAAACCCTTCCATTTTCTTCAGGGAGACAATCTAGAAGAAGCTGTCTGTCCAGAGCCCGAAGAAAGTGGCAGTACCCCCAGTCCATGCAATGGAAGTGAGATTCTCAAGGAAACTAAACCTCGTATTAAGACCATCGAACAAGCAGTTTTCAAAGAAAAAGGCAGGCTTACAAGGCAAAGAACACGAAACACCTCCCACAAAAGCAGAGACCGCAGGAAGATTGAAAATATACAACTTGATGACAAGGTCTCTGGTGAATCTAGACAGCCAAGATCGAGGCCTGAGATGACCGAGGTGAAAAATGGATTGTTGATGAAAGACATTCCTCATGATCTAGTCGCAGGCTCCCAGATCTGTGGCAGAAGCCAGGGAACTAGTCGTCTTTCAAATGAGATGTTTGAGTTTTCGGAAGAATCTACTGAATCAGAGACCAGTATAAACTTTCTCATCAACAATAACCAACTGCAGAGGCCATTGAACTCGCGTCTCCGACGCCACAGCCGGAATCCCTCTATAGAATCTGATAAAGCGGTTGGAGTTGTTGACAAGCTAGAGCTATCTAGAAACATTGAAGACAAGGCAAAGATTATGGAGAGACTTTTGTCTGATTCAAGGAGACTAACAAGTCTCCGGATTAGCCTAACAGATCTGAAAAGCAAGCTGGAGATGAATGAGAAACAAGGAAGATTCAGCAACACTGATTTGGTTATTGTGAAGAGACAGTTAAAAGAAATGGAAGAATCTGTCTTGCAGCTTGAAAACACAAACGAGATTCTTTCAAAGGAAATTGAAGAAACTGGAGATGCCAGAGATATATACAGAAAGGTGGTCGTGGAGAAGTCAAGAAACGGGTCTGAGAAGATAGAGCAGCTGCAAACTAAAATGCAGAACATTGAGCAAACAGTGTTGAAACTCGAAGATGGCACCAAAAGCAAAGGAAGGAAAATGCTTTCAGAGACTAGGACAGTGATCCTTTTGAGAGACATTATTCACAAGGGCGGGAAAAGAACTGCAAGAAAGAAGAAAAACCGCTTCTGCGGGTGTATAAGATCTTCAACTAAAGAAGAGTAGGGTTTATAATAAGGTATTCACATCTAGTCTTTCATAGACTATCATAAAGATATTCATTGAAACGACTTCACAAGTATTATATGGTATAGTTTCTGAAATATTGTAGCAACTAGCGTAAGATGTATTTTAAAATAAAGCTAGAGCTGGTGTTGAACGAGAAACATGGCAGAATCTCGGATATCAGAGCGGACACAATATGTTTCGATACCTCTTCTACTTCAGCGGACAAGAACTTCAAAAGAAGTAACCTATATATTACAAGAACATGATGGATTGACATCTTTATTACACAGAGACTAGACTACAGACTTAAAGTGTGCTAAGTGCTAACTTACTACCAACTAGAAGTTGACTTTTATCATCTTTCACCTTGAAAAAGATTCAAAGAATTTTCATAGATACACCAACCAAATGCTTTCAGTGTTGGGGAGTGAGAGAAGGAAACGACGGAATTGACTGCAGTATCAGTTTCCTCCCGCCACTTCTTCTCCCTAAGATTGACCCTGAGCTAGATGATTCCATATGAGGAGGAGAAACCCTCTTGCCGTTGGGAGACACGCTCTTGATGTTAGGTATCGGTGAATGGATGAGAATCTCAGGCATTTCTTCAGGTCTATCCTCTGTGACTGTCTCGAATGACTTCTCGATGCGGGATTGACTCAAACTAATGTCTGGTCTTCTTAAGAATTGACCGTTATATATCCCATTAGAAGATCCACCTCCAAGAAGAGACTGCGGAGGAGGCATTCTGTTTTTAGATGATGAGAAAGGTAGTTGCACCAGTTCTTGTCTGAAAAAAAAAAAAACAAATGGAGCTGGTCAGGTGATATAAACTCACATCAAAACTCCTTTTAAATTTGAGATTTTACCTGTAAGTCGGTGTTGTAGGTAGACCAGAACTGGACTCCTTTCTCATTAAAACCTCACTATTCTGTTGGCTTTTGGCTGTTCTACTTTTATCAGATGTTTCATTTTCCTCGTCTTGTTCAGCTTCCATGTCAACACTGGAAGACCCTGAGATATACATGAAGTAGACTCAGAACCAGAAAGAGAACTTAAAGTTATTAGTAATGCAAACTCAGAGGCAGAGAAGCTAACCATCTTTGCGGCCGAATGCATTCTTACATCCTTCACATCTACAGTTTATGGAACAGCCCACACCACCCTTTAAAGAAACATCAGACCAAATTAAAAATCAGACCAGAGGAAGTCAAGATCCACTGGAAGTACATTGATGGTGGAAAATAAAAACCTGATAGCATTCGCAGTATTTTTTCAGACAGTTTGATTTCTTGCAGTTGCAGCCACGTTTATGGCGCGCAGAAGCTGGAGTTTTGCTTGCATCATCCTGTTTGTCATTTTTAATATTATTATCACTTCAATCAAGATAGATGGATTGATGTAAAGGAATAAAAGGATGGGGAAAAAGATCCTACCCCGGCTTCTAGAACTGACTCAGAGTTCCTAATGACTTTAGGAGCAAATGCAAGTGGATTCCGAGATTCGATCTGTTTGCGAGTAGCCAATACAGTATCTTCATGAATAGGCTTGTTGAAGCAGTCTATACATGAACATGGCTCTATGCAATAGACTCCAGCAGCAAAGCATTCACAGTAACTGCATACATACAACAAGAGACTCAAAACACCAAACTTTTTTGAACAACCAAAGATCAAAGAAGTGAAGTTTGGAGCTTACAGTTTCAAACACTTGGACTTCTTGCAGTTGCACCGCTTACACGACTCGCCTTCTCCTGAATCCAACTTAACCCTGCGTGTTTATCAAGACAACAGTTATTTAGACAGAGATAAAAGGAAACTACACAGAGTAGTTATTCTCAAAAGAAACAAAACTTGCCTCTTTTTTTTAGGGCTGCTCAAATTCAACTCTTGCAAGGCTGGTTCAACGGGAACATCTTGATCTGCATCTTCCCGGCTTTCAATTTCTGTTTGGTCCAAAGGTTCTTGCAATGTACTAGAGATGGAGCTTTGTAAACCCACTTGTATATTCCCAGAACATGAGTAATCATGGGTTACATTGGTTTTACAGTCCTTTGAAGACATTGCAATGGCATTGAGATGAAGACCGATACTCGGTACAACACATCTCGACGAAGATTCACAAGCCGCAGTGTTATTCTCACCAAAATTTTGCTTATTCCCCGGCATCTCAAAGTCCAAGCAGCGTCTTCTTATACCACGGTGCAAGAGTGAAACAGCCTATCACACACAAAACAGACATCAAGAAAACAAATCTTTCAGAGACAGTAATCATTATAAAACACTGAAGATAAACCAATTGAGATATGTACTCCTGAGTTTACCTCATAAGGAATCGCATCTGAGGACTCCGGTTTCTTGTTTGCATCGGGCTGCGTTGTTTGCATCCCCACACCAGTGCTAAAACGTGCTTCGGAGGTTGATGCTCTCTGCATCATAAAGCATCTAAAAGCCTCTGAAGCATCAGGTGAGTCAAAGATTAACAACTCAGAAGCATCTGAAATCAAACTTTCCCAATCCGGAGTTTCAGTTTTCCCTTGGACATTATCATACATCTTCTGCAGCTCCATTCCTGCATCCTCACAAGAACCATTACCTCCTTGACTAGGAGCGTATGGAACAAGGGAAAGATCGGTAGCCTCTCTACCACACGGTGAAGCAACTGGACTACCAGGACTCGTTTGTGGTAGCACCATTTCAGTTGAAGCTTCCTCTGGCTTGGAAGCATCAATGTTGACACCTTCTGCTTCTGATGAAACTGCTTCATTAGAAGTAGACTCGTCTTCTCGGGAGTCCACGGGATCGGTAGGATGAGAAGAAGAGATGTGAGTTTTGAAGAATCTGGACTCTTTGTGAGAAGAAGTAAGGTGTGGTGAGGTGAAAACAGAAGGAGGGGAAGTGAAATTCAAAGAGCTGAACTGGTGAGGGTTTTGGATTGATTTGACTGGTCTTATTGGAGACAAACTGTTTATGTAGTTGAACACTGGTGAATCCTGCATTTTTCAGACAACACAATACAAGAGGGGAGAATTAGAATCGTAATTAAGGTCACAGATTCCAAATTAAGAATCTCAATAAACAGAACAGATTCCTAATTGTATTGGATTGGAACACTTCACTGTGAAATTTGAACAACTGAAAACGTAAAAGTACAACAAATCAAAAAGCTGCTTAAGTTTATTTTCGTACTGAGATTAAGGTAAAGAGGGAATATCACAGATTCCAATTTAAGAATCTCAAGAAACAGGACAGAAACAAATTAAAGTAGTGAATTGGAGAAAATTAAAGTGATGATGACAATTAAGACTTGAGTGTGTTAAACGTGAACAAAACTGAAACCGTCAAAGTCAAACAAATCTAACAACCAGTTAACACTTAACAGTTGTGTCGTGTCTTTGAACTAACTGCATTGACTTCAAACACAAAACTCAAAACCAAGTAATTTTTTTTTTTTTTTTTTTTTTCAGTCAAGCCAAAGTAATTTTTTTTTTCTTTGTAAAACAATGAATTGAACAAAATAGTGCACTAGACCTATGAATCTGGATTTTCATAACAACAACAAAATTAAAAATTTCAAAGATGGGCACCAAAATTTGAGAATTGTCACCATAGGAATACCACGAAACACAGCAATAACATTTAATAAAGAAAAAAAAAACAGAGAACATTGACCAAAACTCTGATACTGTTTTAAAGAAAGAAGAAAAAGAAACCTCAAATCTAGATTTGGAGATAGGAGTTCCGATCTGGGGAATACTCTTCTGAGGCGTATCCATTTTCCAAACACACAAAACAAAGAACAAAAAATCACATCCACACACACACACACAGTGTCACACACTCTCTCTTTCTTATCTCCGGTGAAACTTTATCTTTCTCTCTCTCTCTCTCTTGGTATGACTTATTATTAAGTGGAAGAAGATGAAGTTAGGAAGAGGAAGAGAGAGATATTTCAAACAAGAGCAAAGGCGGGAAATGGGGACTATTGTCAGAAAACAGACCCACCACTCTCTTTCTCTACTTTTGCCCTAACACCTGTCTCTCTTTCTCTGTATTTTTATACAACAAGTGTCTTTATCTAATATATATATATATGTATATCTGTATAAGTGAATAATGAATCTCTTTGATGCTTTGCTTTTGTCTGCAATCTAACTTGTATCCCCCCAACTAAAATAAATATACTCTCACTCTCTCGATTCCTAAAAACCCTTTTATTAAAAGTAACGGACACCATTTTCTATTTCTTAATTCTTTTCTTTTTCCTTTTTTTATTTATTGGAAAGATCATTTTAATAAAATACTAAGGAATTGTGGAAAATTAGTTGCAGAGTTCTATTCTATTTATTCACTGCTGCCGCTGCTTCTCTTTTGTTTCCATGCAATATATTTTTTTATAAAAAAATCTCTTTTAATCGGTAATTTACAATGCAAATTGCCACTAATAAAGAACAAGTCTTTGTTTTTTTTTTTTTTTTTATAAAAAGTATTATAGTTTTCGTTACAAAGACTATAACTTATAGTCATGCAGGAAAAAACCAAATAATACCATACATTATAAAGTCATGCACGCGTAATATTTTTATCTCACCTGTAGGCGTATATTATAAGTACTGGATTTGGTAACAATAAAAGGCTTTTACCCGAAATAAGTCATGCACGTTTATCAGAGGATGATTCGTATATGAATTGATAATTAATTAAAAGAAAAAAAGACTGTGACTGACAGAGAGGATGAGTTAAAAGGAGGAGAGAGCAGCACATTATAAGGCTTAATTCGTATTGGGAAGAAGAGAATTATCCACTGTCAAAGAAAGAAAAAAAAAAAGAAATAAAGATCCACTGAACTAATCTGCTAATCACGAGGCAGCTCTTTTTGGTCAAATTTATTCATTTTACTAATAATTAATGACTAATAACGCTCTATAGTTCTATAAGAACATTATTGCATAAATAATTGTCTTTTCTTGTCATAACTCATAAACCTTCTTCTACCATTCTGTTTGACTAACAAATAATACATGATTGCATATGCATTCTATTTTGTTTTATTAGTATAATTTGTGAATACCAGACTTGTTATTAAATGTGATGATGATCATTATAGCTCATCAAGTTACCCTGTACAAATTCTTATATTATCATTTTAATTTACACTACAAATATTCACATTCACACAATAATTCAACTCAAAGAGTTAGGTTTATAAAAATACATATATATATATATAGAGCCGAGCTATGTAGTGTAGTATATATGTATGTCTTTTTAATTGTTTTGCACCACCACTATTAATAAATAGCCAAAAAAAAAAACATGTCTTCCCCGTGAACGCCTTTAAAGTTTTAAAGAGACTTAAGAAAAATACACATTTAATAACAAAATCGCCGGTGGGGTTACGTTTTGTGTTGTTGTTGTTGTTACGACGTGATTTTTATTACCTGAATTGACAATTATATCCATGTCCTTATCCTTGAACCACCATGTTGTCCCATGGGTACTTTCGGAATCAACGAAAATGACAGCTAGGCGTTTTGTGACATTTGGGCGGGAAAGTGGTGGAGAAAGGGGATGTTCCTGTGCATTTGGGTTTAGCCTTGTTACGGTGCGCTTTGTGAGATCAGTGGGTTCTGATGGATAGAGAGATTAGACACGTGGGTGGATGTTGTTGGTTGACTAAAACTAAGCTTCGAGAGTAACGGTGGTCGCGCGCGAACTACGTGGACTTGTAACCCAGTTCTCTTGCTCTTTGCATTGTTGTAAGAGAACGAACACACACGTCGAACCAAACCGGCCTAGTAAAATTTTGTTCGATTACATCATGATTGAATAATGTATTATGCTATTGTATAGTCTAATTTTGGCATTTATTTGTTAAAACATGGTGTGGTAATTAACAAGATAGTTACTAATTTAGTAGAAGATGAGAAATAGAGGAGCTCCTCTTCCAATCGACAATTATTATCCTACTAATGATTCCTTAGTACTATTTAGACCATCTCCAAAGGGAGGTGGTTAGCAAATTTTTTAGAGATTCTTAATATTTTGTGGGTTAAAAATAAATCATAATGTGATTAAATAATAAGGAGCGATCCTTATTGAAACTGTTTAAGGGGTGATGCTTAACGCCACGTGGAGCTTTGCTATTGGTTAGCAATGGTTGAACTTTTTTTTCATTTTTTTTTCTTGATGCTGTCTACGTGTTTGACATTATGTCAAAGAGGCTGATTTTTTTTTTCCTATATTAGTGGATTTTTTTTTTGTATAGATTCGGGCTGTTGTAAAAAGAAAAAAATTAAGGCAAAAGAAGTGAGAAAATTATATTTTAGAGGAATGGGGAAGGGCAAGAGTTTTTTTTGTAAAAATATGTTTATTGTTATATTTTGAGTGTATGTTTAATTCAATATGTATATTTTGTATGTTTTGTATCCATGTAATGTAATATAATTTTGGTTTTTAATATTTTTTGTAAGAAAAATATTTATTTTTTAAAACCTCTTATAGAGTTCACCATTGGAGGAAGAAAATTAATTATTCTTTAAAAATTTCACAAATTCAAATTAATCATTAAATTTAATAAAAAAAATGTTTAACACCCCAAAATAGGCATCTCCTTTTGGAGATGCTCTTAGGACACGAATGGTAACTGCGGTTGAAGTGGGCAAATTCGTCATCGAGTTTATCTATTTTATTTTTAGGACAGACAACAAACAGCTGCATACCAACTCTATGTGTATGTAAAGATAGTCTATATTTAGTCTACGACAGTTTTCTTCTTTGTATAGACATAATTTGTAAATAGTAAATAAAAAGCGATTCAATCCGAAAACTATCCGACTAATATACTAATTAACCTAAAAGTATTGTCCTACTAATGTATTATTTAATCTGAGATAAGATTTTTTTTTCTTCATAATATTAATCTATGTAAAATTAGGCTATCTACCTTGTAACCGTATTTTTCTATCAGTAATATATGTCTTCTTTGATCAGTAAGTTTATTGACTGCCCATCAAGAAAATTGAAACACTCTATAAGGGTTTGCTGGTATTACGGCATTTTGGTAAGGTCATAAAGTTATATTCACATTTATGAGAATTGAAATGTGTTTTTTTTTTTTACATACGTGTTTGTTGGTCTGAAGTAGGAATGTTGAAAAACGTGTTATTGGCATATGTGTTTGTTGGTTTTAAAGTAGGAATGTTGTACGTTATATATGGTTTTGGTTATTACATTTTGATGTAATTGTGATAGGGACATTTTTTATTATTTTAAACCTCATGCGACCTACCTTTGCAGTCTTGAGAACCTAATTAACTCACCATCAAAAACACTTAATAATCTAAGTTTACAGTGTATGTTACAGTTCAGAGTTCAGACCTGACATGCGGATATGGACTTTAATTAACTATAATTATTGGAAAAAAATCATTCATTTCCTATGAGATCTAGAGTCGTATATTGATTTATTTTTGTTCATGGGATCTCACATAAGTGATAAGACGTATTTACTAACGTCTATTGATAGGATATGTAGGTTTAACCCCAATCTTTATAGATGTCACACAACTTGAAAATGAGTGCTAGCTAGCTATATGTATATATTATATATAGATCTCAACTATTTAGTGGCTTTGTGGCCAGGCCAAACCACTCGGTTGTGTTATTTCTTTTTCTCCTTTTAAAAAATATTTTATACGTGTGTATGTATTAATATTGGAGTCTCTGGAGACTAATCAGTAAATTGTAATCCATGCACGTTCCCGCAAACAAAGATTTGGTTTTAATTTGTAAAATGATTGTGAAACTCCTAATTATTCATCACTATAAGTCAATCCTCGTTCGTACTCATGCAATGATCCAGATTGCTACAAAATCCATGCAATGCAAAATGCGATAATAAAGACACCAAAGAAAAATTAAAATAAAAACAATAAGACCGTAAAGATAGGAAAAATAATATGGAAAATGGAGAGAATAATTTAAAAAAATACGGAAAAATAAAGTAAACTAAAGTACCCAAAGTAATACATATGTAGATATAAATGTATATGGAGAAAAGTAAAAAAAAAGGCACATTCTTCTGGCATAAAGAAGCTCCATGCTAAAATCATAGTGTCGACCAAACATGCCGACTGCAAAAATCACGTGACATCAAACACATTAACAAATATATCATTCGTTTTGTAAGATAACTTAGATATAACATATTAAAATTAGATACATTTTGAGTCTTTAGATATCATTGTTAGTTGAACTTTTAGTGGATGTCAGCTTGCTTGATACTTAGTGGCAGATTAGTAAAAGAATAAGAAAGACTACAAAAATGAATAATTAATTACATTTTTGATTATTAAGTCAAGATCCTCTCTTAATGCTTCTCAGAAAATGACCATAAGGAAAGGACAAACGTACCAAAGTCATTATTTAGCTCTTATATGTTTGTATTGTGAATCATTATATTTCCTCCTTTCTCTAATCATCTGCATGAATCCTTTGTCTAATTTTACATAATTTCACTTAATGATTATTAAAAGATAACACTAGTGCCTGGTTTATACGTAGTATGCATGTCTACTCTAGACCGCAGATTATTCAATAGTCATTTCATAAAGAGCTAATGGGAGAGCTACATGTTGATTGCTTGATGGTCAAACATATATATGTTGGACTTGAACTAAATTTTTTGATTAGACATATATAGACTCCTTTATTGAGTCTGGATTATTTGCATTTTTTTACTATGCAAAAACGAAAATACTTGTATATATATAAATAAACTTTATTTCAGGTTGTAAATATATTTTTTTAACTCATCTATCCCAACGTTTGCGTTTAGACTAGTTATGTGAGCGGCCTAAAAACACTATACGTGTCGCTTCCTAAAGTGCTACAGCCCATATGTGATATTAGCAGTGGCCGGGGTTCGAATTCGCGATGGCGGGTACTTCAGCTGAGATCTTTTACCACGATAGCTAGAGGCTCCGGTTGGGTTGTAAATCTTTGCTATGGAGCGTTGAACAACCTACCAAAGAATTTTTGTTTTTGACGGACTTGGAGTGTGTATGACACTCAAAACTCTAATTACATGGTCGAGTAACATCTACGACGCCTCACATCCGTTATAAGTATATCTACTAGGCAAGCTCAAATACAACAATTGGATTGTGTTTTGCGTTGGCAATATATTGCTTGTCGGATTGGAGACAAGTGTGAGATGATTGGCACACTTGAACGTCTGAATCAAGCTAATTGAGATGTTTATGTAATGTTTTTGTTTTACTTAATTGTCTGAAAACCGAGAAACTTACTATAACAATTTACTCAATCAAGATTTTTGAGCCAATTTTTCTACGTATGTCAGATTTAAATAAGTTTGGTACTTAGTTGACATTTTGGTAGCATTTTTCGTAATAATAATTTTTGTCCATTCCTGTTTAGATTCAAGTGAATGAATTATTGTGTAATTTGATATTTTTGGGGCTGACCTTGGACTTTGCAAGTCTCTCTCTATAACCCTTTTTCTTTAAGTACATAAAAGTTGGTACGCAGATCTTTTGACTTATGTGCTCACAAACCAAGATGCATTTCAACTTTTCCTTTTTTCATGTCAATATCTTAGTTCCAACAGTTTAATAAAGTGGAGCCACGCCGATATATATCTTTTTTTTTTTTTTTTTCTCTGGCTCCTTGAAGAAATAACAAAACCATCTTATAATAAAGGAGATGTTACATTTAAGCTTTCAAGATGATAATATATATATGTTTTCTAATGAACTAGTGTCTGAAGCTGAGAATGTTTAAGTGTGTATACCTTCTCATGCATCCAGCCCGATTTCAACTTTGGATCTTTAAGAAATAATACTTTCACTCATAACCGGATAAGTGGAAGTTATCTATAGACTTTTGGGTTTAATTATTACTATAGTCACTTTTTGAAGTAAAGTGGAGAGCTAACTTGCTCAATGCAAGATTAAATGGTGGAGATGAATGATATGTGGATTACTTTTGTAAGATAGAGTAGGATTATTAAGGAGACTATGGTTTTCTACATGTATTATGTGTAGATTTGATGAATGGTAAAGCTTTGACATGATTTAGTCAAAGACAGTAGCAACTAAATAAGTGTGTTCTTGTCTATTAAATGTTCTTAGGCCACCTATAAGTTTATAAGTCTAAACATGTTATTGACTTTTTGTAAGCTTTTAGTATAAATAATGCGACACAAAAAGTAGATATTTTAAGGTTTGGGTTTGAAGTTTGATATGATCTTGAATCGGACTCATTCAAATCAATCTTTGTGTTTTGGATTGTATTTCAACTAAGAAGAACAAATTTAAAAGAAATTGTTCTAGTAAGATGGTGCAATTCAGCCGACGATTAGTAAAAACACAGGTTAAGTAATTTGGGTCTTTGACCAAAAAAAAAAAAAAGTAGTTTGGGTCTTAAATTGGGCCATTCTTGCAATTACTAAAATATAATATGTAATTGGGCCTTAAGATTTCAGTTTGTAAGTCTATTAACAAAGCCTTAACATTGATAACAATTGTGCTTTACATTTGCATACAAACTTTATTCAATTTAAAAGAAAACTATTTATAAAAAAAAATTTTGTTAAAAGGGATAATGATATTTTATTTCTTACCAAATCCGAATTATATAATAAGATATACATTATTTTTGTAATAAGATAACACATGTCAATATTTTTGTAAATTATATACAGAAAAGGTTACAATATTACAAAAACAGAAGATATAAAACATTAACTCTATTTTTAAATACATAAAGATAAAATAGATAAGTACATTATTAAATAATGGATATACACTACAATATCTTCCACGATATACTTGGAAACATACAAAATATTACCAAAGATTTAATATTCTTATAAACTACCAAAAAAATAATTAATTCACAATGAAAATTTGCAAACAATACATCAATTTTTTTCAATTTTAATTCGGTTTTTGGATATGACCTTTTTTAGATGGGAATGGGAACGATTCAAAGTCATCAATATATATATATATATATATATATATATATATATATATATATATATATATATATATTTTCCCTTTAATTTTGAAAAATAATTTAACCTTATTTTTTTGTTTTGTAATATTTAATTTCCAGATAAATCCCAAAACGAAAAAGATATATTTTGATGATTTTTTTTCTATAAATTATCTGATAAAAAAACGTATCCTTAAAACTAGCCTAAAAGAAACAGCTTCGCTTCCGTCTTTAACTCTCCATCTCTCTTCCGTCGTTTCCTAAGTCCCTCATTGAGTTGTTTCTCTCTTTTTCATCCATACAAACAAAAATAAGAGAAGAGATCTTTTGAGAAAACAATCCTCTGTTTCTCTCTCGGCTCTGTAATCCAAAACCCACCATCAAAAACCTTCTCTTTCGTTCTCTCTTCTTGCCCCCCATTGATTTTGAGTTAGACCAAACCTTGTTTGCGTGTTTGTTTCTTCTGCATGTCCTAGTTGATCATACATCTGACGTTTGGTTTTGTCTTTTTAATATGTTAAATTGAGAATATTTGACCTTAATATATATTAGTGGTTAACGAGTCGTTTTCTTAAGGTTTACTTTTTCTTATTTGTCAAAGTTTAGATTTTCTCACGCTTCACAACTATTGAAAGTTTCATTCCTTGTTGGTTTTTTAGAGCATTGTTGCATGATCTTTGATAAGTTTGGTGTGATTCATAGTTTCTTATAAAAAAAATCTAGACTGCTTTCATTGTTTAACCTAGAAATCTATAACTTCTTTGTGGTTTCAATTCATTAGTAATCTGAAAAAAGAAAAAAGAAAAACTTGATTTCATGATGATGATGAAAAGATTGAAGCTTTGAGTCAGAATCTTGGTTTTTTTGAAAGTTGTGTGATTTGATTTGCCTTGTTGAAAAAGATTTGGTTTCGGATTCTAAGACATGGACAAGAAGTCAGAAGAAGATGGGAGTAACATCAAGAAAGACAAGATCTTTCGAGCTGATAAGATTGATTTGAAGAGTTTAGATAGACAGCTTGAGAAACATCTGAGTAGGGTTTGGTCGAGGAATCTTGAGGCCAATCCTAAAGCTAAGGAAGAATGGGAGATTGATTTGGCTAAGTTGGAAACAAGTAATGTTATTGCTCGTGGTACTTATGGTACTGTCTACAAAGGCACTTATGATGGACAAGATGTTGCAGGTAACAATTAGATCAAAAAACTTTGATGATATTGTCTTATGTGTCCATTATAGAGATTTGTGACCTTGTTTGGTGGTTGTCTATGTAATTGCAGTGAAGGTGCTTGATTGGGAAGATGAATCATCGACCAAGACCGCTACAAACCGAGCTTTGTTCCGTCAAGAGGTCTCTGTTTGGCACAAACTCAACCATCCAAATGTCACAAAGGTTGGTTCATTAGTTATTTAATTATAGTTAGTTCTTACAATTGAGTGAGTATTGATATCTTAAAAATGAACCAGTTTGTTGGAGCGTCAATGGGAACAACGAATCTTAAAATACCATCAGCTGATTCAAAATACTCGTTCCCTCAACAAGCGTGTTGTGTGGTTGTGGAGTATCTCTCTGGTGGTACGCTGAAGCAACACTTGATTCGTCATAAGAAGAAGAAACTCGCTTTCAAAGCTGTTATCAAACTCGCTCTTGATCTCGCCCGA
This sequence comes from Capsella rubella, assembly GCF_000375325.1. NCBI lineage: Eukaryota > Viridiplantae > Streptophyta > Magnoliopsida > Brassicales > Brassicaceae > Capsella > Capsella rubella. Next base: position 10,407,996 of record NW_006238917.1, on the reverse strand, counting down.
GGGTAACTAGCCTTATGACATTACTACTCCTTTTGAAAACTATGTTCGAGAAAACCTCTTTATTGTTAATATTGTTTTGCAGGCTAAGCTATTTGCACTCAGAGAAGATTGTGCATCGCGATGTGAAAACAGAGAATATGCTATTGGATGCTCACAAGAATTTGAAAATAGCTGATTTTGGAGTAGCGCGAGTGGAAGCTCTTAATCCAAAAGACATGACAGGAGAAACCGGTACTCTTGGATACATGGCTCCTGAGGTATGTCAAACTAAAACTTGTCTTTTCTCTGTTTTCAAAACAGAATAGTCTAAAAACTCATTGTTCTCCTTAATTAGGTCATTGATGGTAAGCCATACAACAGAAGGTGCGATGTTTACAGCTTTGGGATATGTTTATGGGAAATCTACTGCTGCGATATGCCTTATCCCTATCTTAGCTTTGTCGATGTCTCTTCCGCGGTTGTCTTACATGTAAGTTTTGATCTGTGAAAACCCTATCCAGTTTCCTTTTTTCTTACGTAATGTCAAGAATCTGAGAATCTGAGATTTTTTTCTGTTCTGTCCAAAAGAATCTGAGACCGGAGATACCGAGATGCTGTCCGACGGCATTGGCTAGCATAATGAAGACATGTTGGGATGCGAATCCGCAGAACAGACCGGAGATGAAGGATGTAGTGAGTAGGCTTGAAGATATTGATACTAGTAAAGGTGGGGGAATGATACCTGAAGATCAGAGTCCGGGATGTTTCTGCTTTGCTCCTCGTGGACCTTGAATTTTCACTTTCTACTTATATTTTGGTTGTCTTGTCTTGTTTTTTTATCGACATTAAAACCGAATGCCATTTTTATCTTAATTCTTCTCTAAGAAACGTCTTTCAACACTATTCGTTGTGACTTGTGAATACTCAAGATTGTGAATAGTTTTGTTTTTTTTTTTGCATGATTTACCAAAGCGAATCGAACATAACATGGCTTTGTACGGAATGTCCAAAAAGACACTAGCTACAGCCTACAGCAACTCATCGTTATTAGTTTCGCAAGTTCTTTAATAGCTTTAACAGAAACTTCTCTTTTTCTATTACAAGAGAAGATGATATTAAATTATAGCAAAAACGAGAGTATATATTACTATTAAAAATTTATAGTTTAAAGGAAAATTAGAATGATAAGTTTTCTTCTTACGTTTTGTAGAGAAGAAGTTTTGTTGGCTTTACCTTTAGTTTTCTACTATTTCAAGAACACATTTCGTTTGAAACATCAAAGGTAAAACCAACAACGATTAAATTTCAAAGTCACATAATTATATATTTTCTTTTGAAACTTCAAATTCCATATTTGACGTACAAAAATATAACCATGTATATATATAACAAAACAAATATAATACCGAAAAATCGAAAAAAAAGAGTGAATTATAGTAAAAATTATGTTTCTAAAAATGGGAAGCCGATTCTACCGACAATGTTGACTTAGCTCAACCTTATTTTTCTCTAATCTATCGGAAAAGTTAATTTGATGTAGTTAGTATAGCCCCTGTGTTATGGATGCCTTCTTCATATACGACGAGCTAGTGTTCACAAGTGACAAGTGACCACATCAAAATAAAGATCATACATCAGTTTGGAAAGCATGAGGTGTACTACTTTGATTATGGTTTCTTGTGTTTTCATCGGTATGATTCTAAGCTATGTTGAAGGTACGTACGTAGAATATGAAATAATTTAAAACTATGGTATTATATTCTAATATTTCTTATATCTCTCTATAACCAAAACTTTGATTGATTACACAAATTAGAAGCGGAAGCTGGGGCACCTCCACAAGACTGTTGGAGTGAGATCCTATTTACTGGAAAATGTGGTTTTCACGGAAAGAAGAATTGCTTCAAAAATGTGGAAGCCAAGATAAAACAACGTGTTCTTCAATGTTCCTGTAACGATGTTAAAAAAGATTCGAATACATCTAAGGACGAACATTACTGCAGATGTCAAAGAGAGAATCCTTATGAGTGTCATTTCTGATCTTGAAATTTTTCAGCTATCAATATACTAAAATCTATTTACTTATAAATAGCAAACGAATAAAATTGTGTATGCGAGTTTTTGGTGTAGAATGCAGCTTGAAAATGGTGAGCTAATGTTGTTGTTCTTCTTCTTCTGAATATTGTAGTGAGTAGTTATCATACAACTTCTTTTGTATAACTGATATATGTCATGTAAGAATCGAATTTACGGTTTATTGTATCAAAATTGTTTTAAACTTATATAATTAAATAGAGTTTTTGTTTAAAAAGCATTATCATCTTGTTTTTAATTTACAAGGTATTCGATAAGGTTTTACATCTAACTTTTTTTTTTTTTTGAAAACGTCCAATTCCAATTATTCTTCGACTTTCGTGGGTTCCCGAGACATTGATGTTACGTATATTGAACACTCAGGAACACGTATTAATAAAGTTTTCAATCTTATGGTTGGAGTCACGAGTAGAAGTGTCAATTGGTCTGTCCACCGAGTATTGGACATGTCCAGTTGGAAAAGTATATTTATGAGCTATATATGGACGGTCCATAGTGAACGTCGGTCTATAATGTGTCAATGTCCAATAAAGATTATGTCCAGACATGCCTATGGAAATCCTATTTTCATTTTTATTATTTCTCTTCATAAAATTTGAATTGAAAGATGAATTTTTATTTTCTATATTATTACTTTTAATTTTCTATAATATACTATTACTTTCCAAAACAATTAATAGTAATAAAACTTAGTAGCCATACATAACATAAAACATAAGAATTAATAGTAATAAATATCCATAAGAACTAATTGTAATAAATATCCAAAAATCAAACATAGTAGCAATACATAACATAAAACATAAGAATTAATATCCATAAGCATAACTAAATGATGATGATGATTCTGATGCATGCTTAAGCATGAACAATGTTTGTTATCATAACTATAACTAAACCTTCTACACAAAAATCGCTTTAAAAGTTGTTATCAAACTCACTCTTGATCTCCCCGATAGAAATTAACTAGACATCTTACACTACTAACTTTTTTTCAAAATTTGTACAAGAAAACCTCTTCTTGTTATTAGTTATGCGGATAATCTGTTTTGCATCAAGAGAATATCGTGCATCGTGACGTTAACACAGAGAATATGCTTTTGAATACTCATGAGAATTTGGAAAAAAAATAACTGATTTTGGAGTAGTTAGAGTTGAAGTAAAATTATTTCATCATCTAATTCAACAAAATAAACAGATTCATGTTGACCAAAAAACTGATTTATGTTGACCAAAAAACTGATTCATGTGACAAAATGACTTCAGATATTAAATAAAAACAATATTATGTAAAGCATGTGAATATGTGATATAAATCATATATGTTAATGCATTTTTTACATCTCAAAGCATGTCACTGCTTCAACAAAATGATAAAATAAACAAATAAATCAAATGGTTTATCTACTGTTAAATGACAAATAAAAACACATGACAACTTTTGAATGTTCCTTTATTAAGTAGTGTTACGATCTTGTGGCACAATCACTTGTCTTTACTTTTTCCTTAGTGGCCAAACCAACGATCAGAACATGAAAATTGTCCAACCAAACTTGAAGTACATACTCAGAATTTTTGCCGCCTTAGATATCGTGAGACACGGGTAGGAGAGTTTAATCTGTTTCCCTCTAAGAATTGCTCAATCAATCTGTAGAATTCAGTGTTAATTTGGATCAGAAAGTGGAGCAAAGCAAAGGAAAGACAATGCTGTTTGCTAAGCAAGCTACTTACAAATTGCAGATTGACTTTTGCGAAGCTGCTACTTCGCGGTCAGGGAAAGAATCCTCTAGCCTTAAGCTTAACCATACGTACAGATCCAAAACCTGTTCAGTCGTCTTTTAGTTAAACTAACAAAATCCAAATTCTTCTCTTGATTTTGGTTAATGAACAATTAAGATCGAAATGAAATTAATCCCATCTATTGCACTACTGCATATAAGCTTTGAAGGTTCCTGAGTTCTTGAATAAAATACATATTGTTCCTTTCATCACTTCTCACAAAGGAAAAGAAAGATGTTACCTTGTGAATGGATTCAAGCTCCTTGAGTTCTGTTGGTGTTTTGGGAACTTTAACTCTGTCGGCTGCAAGTATCTCACGGAGCCTCACAACACCTGTCTTTGAGAAGTTTTGAGCAAACTGATGTACAAAGAAAAAAAGTAAATATGAACAATTGTTTTGCATACAACCATGTCATTATTGATAACTCAAAAGAAAAATGATAAGAGCGTCTAGGCTTATTACTTGTGCAAGGCCCTGACCTGAAATTTCGTCATTTACATCAACTGGACTGCACACAAGAAACGTTAGATCAGTCAAAGCTTGTATTTGTTTGAACTTTTTGGGGTGCAGAAAACAAGAAAAGAAGAAAATTTGTTAATTTTGCTATTACCTGACCACGAAAAGGTATTTCTCTTGCAATCCAAGGGGTAATTCATCAACAATAGCGGCAACTTTCTGAAAATCAAGACCAAGATATGTGTTAAGAAAACATTCTCTTTCTGATGTCTGAAGAAAACTTCATCATAGCTGAGCTTTACCATCATATCATCGACATTAGAGATAAAGTAGTTTGAAGACAGCTTCGCATTTTCAACAAAGTGTTCCTGCCAAAGTTAATGAGCCATGATTTCAGAACCACTCAAAAGAACCAAAAGAAACAAACGAAAGAATGTATATTACCAATATCTGGTACAACCCGTCTTTAGGGTGTGCTAGGGAATACCTACACAGGAGGTCAAATGTTGGAAATAGTCCAGCACGCTGCATGACAGAAGGTTTGTGCAAACTTAGACAAAAAGGAAAAAAAATGTAGAAAACTAAGCTAATGCTATAAAATTACCTCAAGAAGAGGTGACGGAGACTTGAGAGAAGCATGGAGCAACGGAAGATCTTCTTTGTGCAAACAAGTTACTTCACCAGTAGGGAACTTTGACTGGAATCTGCCAGCTCTCCCTACACAGGACCATGAGAACATTAGAAAGGTCATACCATCAGTCTTGAAGATTTAATTGGTGTATTTGTTGAAATATACCTGCAATTTGTTTAATCTCAGATACTGTTAGGTCTCTCGTCCCAGTACCATCATATTTTTGAAGGGTCGAGAAGATAATCCTTGAAATATTCAAATTAAGACCCATGCCAATCGCATCGCTAGCAACAAGAACATCAAAGTCATTGGTCTCGTCATTAAACCTTGTTGCCTACAGATTTTAAAGCATTTCAATTGGGGAAACAGAAGAGATATACTTAGACATCCAGTTAAGCCTAGAGCCAAAACAGTAAGGAACTCAAACCTGTGCAGTGCGAGTCTCTGGAGGCAACGAACCATAAACCACAGAGCAAAGATGCGTCCCGGCACGTTCAATTATTTTCTATGAAAAGGAACAAAAGAAGAAGACAAAAATAAGAGTACAGAATATACTATGCACATTAAGGCAAAAGAATAATATTCAATACTCATGAGGCTAGGATAGAGCTATTATGCATATAATATGATGCCAAAATGTATTTTTTTCTTTTCTTTCTGGCAGCAAACTCAAGAAGGAAAATGCAAAATACAGGAAGAGAGAACAAGATAAATAACAGCGAACCTTATATGCATATATATCTTTTCGGGAAAAGGTGACAAGACAATCCCCAGTTTTAATACTGGAAACTGATGAAACAGGCTCCTTCAAAGGGACTAATGGTGAAAGCCTCTCATATGTATGAACCTTTATACAAAATAAAAGGAACCAAGAGGTTGTGATTACATCAAGGGTGTCTTAAATATAGATAATAAAGGATTAGAAAAGAAAGAGGTACTCTAGCTATCATAAACATGCTACCTCGACATCATCTCCAGTTACTTTCAGTATATCTTCAACAAGAGGTACGACAGCAGGATCACCACATAAATGTAGCTCATCAGCCGCGATTCCAAGTAGAGCACGAGTAAATGCAAAACCCCTTTGTGTACATCCCACCATCTGAAATTAGGGAAAGAAAGGAGGAGAATAAGAAAACAAACAGCTATTGTCAATTTCTTTAGCCAACATCAAGCAAGACTAGCCTGAATTTCGTCAATGATGGCACAATCGTAGACCGATGTAACATCAGCCATTTCAACTGTCACAGCTTTGTGTGTTGCCCCTTCCTTTAACTCTTTCTCTTGTCCCGTGATCAAATCACATGGAACATTTGCTTTGTTTAAACGTTTAGCTACCTCCCATGCCAACAATCTTAACGGACCACAGTATACACCTTCAAGTGAAAGAAGCAAATCTTACACAATTCAAGAAATGGCTTCTCAAAAAACAAAAGGTTTAGTAGTCACCTTCTAAGGCATACCTGAAGAACTCTTCTCAAGGTGCTTAAGGGCCCTATATGTCTTCCCGCTGTTTGTCGGGCCAACATGTAGAATGACCTTACGCTTCTTCTTCCGAGCAATAGGATACCATGTATGAGGACATCTAAAATTCAAGGTTATGGCATGAATATAAAACAATTACCCCATTTACTTATTGTATCTCCACAACAACAAATTATAAGCATGGTTAAGATCTAAACAATGAAACTGCAAACAAGAATTGGGGAACTAACATAATATCCATGTCTTATCAAACAATGAATCTACAAGAAGTTTAGGTCTTACGTGAGATCAGTGAAATCGAACTTTGAGGTGGCTTCGGTGCCAGTGAAGTCGAACTTTGGGGGTCCAGAGTTCTTTCTGTAGTTCCTAGTCAAGAAGTCTAATCTCAAAGACACACCAAACTCAGATTCCAATTGAAACCGCCACAAACTTCCCTTATCAGCTGAAACATTTGGCAACACGAAGCCAAAATAAGATACAACATAACCAATCTAACTTTAATCTTCTTCAAAACACTACACAGAAACGAGTGTAGATAGAGAGCTCATAAAGGTCAGATATTGCGAACTTCCAATTTAAAAGTTTTCAACTTTTCTAGTCATTCCTTTCTAAAATCACTTATAATCTGGACTCAACTATGTCTATTCCCTGTAATTTTTCGAAACCAAACGAGAAAGAGAAAAAAAACAGAGCATAAAGTGTATTTGATGCCTCAACCTTGAAGAACACGAGAAATCCCCAAAGCTGAAACCTTTCGAATCCCAAGAACAGCTGAATACGCCATTTTTAAATCTTTGAAGCTATTGGAACGAAGAACAGAGTACCTTTGTCTACCCCTTGTTCACCATGATCAACACAGCTCAAGTAGAATCACGACACCTTTCATTTGCTTTGAAAATAAACTCCTTTTGAAATCGACGAGGAGACAGACAAAATGAGAAATTCAATCAAATAGTTTTATATAATTAGAAGCTAAGGGAACAATCTCAGAGTTCCATTGTTAGACCTTATTCTTCTCAGAGGTCGGCGACTCAGCAAGAAGCGGGAGAGAGAAGAAAACGAGAGGTTCCTTTCCAATTCACAAATAAACCCCTAACTTTTACCATTTCTCTAACTTCGCCCTCCTACTTTAAAAAATAGTAATTTCAAAACATTAGTCCTTATTGTAGCGTAATATGTCGATTATACCCTTGACCATCTTCTAGAATTACTCAATCAACCCATCTTGTTCGCCAAGTCGCTTTGATCTATAAGCTCTTCTGATACGCGACCGGAAGAAACGAATAAATCGGAATCGAAAATTCGAAGAAGGAAACTGAGAATTTTTGGGTCTGACTGAGAAGAAACAGATCTGAAGAATGGAATGTGTATTTGGTCTAGTTGGGAATGGATTCGCTATTGTGGCGGCGGATACTTCGGCAGTTCATAGTATCCTTCTCCATAAGAACGACGAGGACAAGATCATGAATCTTGACTCTCACAAGCTCATCGCTGCTAGTGGCGAGCCTGGTGACAGGTAAGACCTCCTCCTCCTCCTTCGCCTCTCTCTCTGATCAGTAGTACAATGGGGTTTTGATTCGTGATTTTTGGGACTTTATAGGGTTCAGTTTACGGAGTATGTTCAGAAGAATGTGTCACTATATCAGTTCCGTAATGGGATCCCTTTGACTACTGCTGCTGCAGCTAACTTCACTCGTGGAGAGCTCGCTACTGCTTTGAGAAAGGTGAGTTCTAGGGTTTTTAATTTTCCAGGATTTTGGGATGTTTTTGGTTTGGGATTTTTATATGAGATTGAGGAATTAAGGGTTTTTAATCTCTTTGCTTTAGATGCTTTTATGAAATAGTGAGATAGTGGAAGATCAGTAGATTAATCGAATGTGGAGTAAACTACTTAGTGCTTATTCTTGGTTTTAGTTTTCCTCTTTAGTGTAATGTGTCTTCTTCTTTAGGTTTCATATCAATTTGGTTGAAGCGTTCCTCTGTCATATTTGTGATTTTGATAGTGTTAAGGTGTTTGATACTTTATGCTTGTTGATGAGCTTAACCCCTTGGAGTTTCAGTTTTCTCTTGTGTAGTGTTGTTAACCATTGTTGATACAAGTATTTCTGAGATTCCAACCAATTCCAAGTATTTCTGAGATTCCAACCATGATTTGAGTTGAACTTAGTTCTCCCAGTACGATTTTCATTACCTCAGAGTAGCTTAGTGCCATTTCGAAATTTACCTTATGTGTTCATTATCTAGACTTAGTGTGGTATATTCAAGGTATTTTAGAAAGATAATGAGACTATTCTATACTTTGTAGCAGTATTATGTGTTTGAATGTTACAAAGGTTTCTCTTTGAGTTGGATTGAGTTATGAAATTTAGAATTATGATGCAATAACGATAAAACTTGGATTAAACCTTATAGTTTGCTTTTGCCAAGCTTGATAAGTAATTATTATTCCCTTGACTAAGAATTTGCAAGACTAGGAACCTTTCAAGGTTGCTCTTGACTTCCGTGGCTTGATTATGAAAATCTGATACGCAAGGCTAACTGACTTGTGATTCTTTTTTACTCATTTTGGGTTGATCTTCCAACTTTTAGACAGTGTGGATAGTGGCCTGGCTCCTTTTAGCTGTTTATGACTGGTCTGTGACTCTGTGTATTCCGCACTTAAAAGTTTTGAGATTTCTCATTGCTGTCTGTTCTGTTTGATTCCAGAATCCGTATTCGGTGAACATCCTGATGGCTGGCTACGACAAAGAAGCCGGCGCATCTCTATACTACATTGACTACATTGCAACTCTTCACAAAGTTGATAAGGGAGCATTCGGTTATGGCTCATACTTCTCTCTCTCGACAATGGACAGACACTACCGCAGCGACATGTCTGTTGAAGAAGCCATTGAATTGGTCGACAAATGCATACTCGAGATCAGGTCAAGGCTGGTCATTGCACCACCAAACTTTGTGATCAAGATTGTCGACAAGGACGGAGCCCGTGACTACGCTTGGCGTAGGTCTGTCAACCCCAACGCCAACTCTGCTGATGTCTGAATTGTTGTTATTGGGTTTATTAGACTGTTGATGTTACTCAGCTCACATTTACTTATCTGTTGAACTTCAAGCTCCCTGGATATTAAAAGTACCTAGATAATGATGATATGCATGTCTTGAACTTTGAAATGAAAATTTTATTTTTCTTGCGTATATGAAGCAAGAAGTAATGAAGAAGTAAACCTAAACACCTCGTCTGTTATATCATCTTTGTTCAATGAAACACTACTCACAGCTGACACAACCTCAATAACAGTAGCAGTAAGGCAGGCGAAGACTTAAACGCTAAGCCCAATGGTAAAAAATCTTTGTATCAGTGAAGTAAAACCTAAGCAGTAAAAAAGCACAGAGAGCTTCATATCATTCAGATGCCTGTGAAGAAGATAGAAGTGGCCAGAGTCATGATAATGGTCGATGGAGACCAGAAGTTTCTGATCTTTGGAGAGCCGATTGAGATGTATTGTGGAGCTGGTGGTGGCGGTGCTACAGTAGCTGTTTCCGGTGAGAATTGGTCAGAGCTTGGTGAGATTTCCGGTACTAAGCCGATCGATTGTGGAGAAGCGGATCCTTGATTACCTGTAGAATATGAATTAAACGAAGAAGGCTTAATCTCATGACATGTCAACGAAAAACAAATACCGAATCCACCGGAATGATCCGTTTTTTACCGGGAAGAAACGGATTCGTGAACTGGATACTCTGAAGCGGCGGAAGCTCCGGCGACTCTGCACCACAGATCAAAATCCCTAAAAATCTCATATCTACGATTCGATTCAATTGGATAGAAGAATTCGAAATTAAACCTGACGGCGAGCAGCGAGACTCGAACGATTCGTCGGAGCTCCGATCAGTACAGATCTGGGAAAGAGAAAGCAACCTAGATCGATCCAACGGGAATCCAAGTATCATCGGCTGCCGGAGAAGATAACAGAGACAGTTTCCGGCGCTGGAATGAACCGAGGAGGTGAAAACAGAGCAGCAGATAGGATTCGGAGTCTCTGAAATGTTGTTCGGTGGAGCGGAGACGTAAGGAAGGCAAGGAGAGAACATGACGAGCTCTTCCGTACATGTAAGAACCGGTGGAGAAGACGAAGGTGCTTGCAGCGTCGCGTATACGGCGGAGGAGAAGATGATCGCGAATATGACGAAGAAGACGATGGTTTTGATTGTGACGGACATTGTTGTTGTTGTTTTAGAGATATCTCTCTTCTTCTTCTTGATGAGTTTAGTTAGTTACAGAGATTTTTACTTAATGGCTGATTCTCTCGTAGTGACGACGACGACGACTGAGAGACTTTTATAACGGATGGTGGCGGGAAATAAAAGAAAAAAAAAGCTTGTGGAGGTTTTGGTTTGAAGTTACGAATCTACCCCTGAGGTCCACGTGTGATATGCGCTGCTGAGTTGTTAATGATTCACCACTAAGGTGGATCCACGTGTGAAGATTTCAAAAGTATGGTTTTTTTAATATTGACTATTAAACAAAGCTCACAGGTTATATGATTAATGATTTCGACATTTTTATTGCTAAGCTGACTTTAAATTTTACATTTTTGTGTTTTAAAGAAGATAAATATATGTATATGAGTAGGTAAAAAACATACAAATGTAATCAGATTATTTCACCATTCATCACAAGATGTTGGAAAAAGCTGGTCATGCAAATTGAGCCACATCTCTTGTTTTCGTCTTTCCTTGCGGCTTCAACTTCTTATTTATTTACGTATGCCCACAAAAGACGCCAACACTAAACAACTAAGCCTCAAAGAAACTATATTAAGACAAACTCTTGAGAGAGTCTCGGAGCACAAGAAAAAACATGAAACCTAGTATGTGTTTAGTGTTGTTTATAGCTTCAATGGCAGTGATGATGTCTCCAGTTTCTGCTCAGTCGGGCTGCACAAATGTCCTAGTCAGCATGGCTCCGTGCCTCGGCTTCATCACTCAAAACACTTCTTCTCCGTCTCAACAATGTTGTAACCAGTTGGCTCATGTTGTTCGGTTTTCTTCCGAGTGTTTGTGTCTTGTTCTCCAAGGTGGAGGTTCTGAGCTTGGGTTCCATGTTAACGAGACACAAGCTCTTGCTTTGCCTAAAGCTTGTCATGTTCAAACTCCGCCTGCTAGTCGCTGCAATGGTAAAGAAAAGACTCGTTCACTTCCCATCAAACTCATCTTTTCTAGCTATTTTTTTTGTCTCTCACGCATTAGGATTTTATCATCATCAGGTGGTTCGTCGGTTAATTCGCATGCAGGATCATCAAACACTTCAGGTAAGGGACTAGTTAACTCATACATATATAGAACCTAATCGTATATATATATATATCTATTTTGACATAATTATCTTTATGAATAGAACATGGAAATGGATCAAAAACAGTCAGAGGAGACAAGTCCTCGTCTGATGGGAGTTTTACCAATTTCTCGTTCTCTCTTCTCGCCATCCTTTCAACAGCTTCGTACATCATAATCTTTGCAATATAAAGACTTTGTTACACATAAAGCTTTTGGCCTAAAGAACATATTTTTTTTTAGTCTATCTACAGGTATTGTGTGTGACGTATTTTGTGCTCTATAAAAATCCCCCCACATTCTAAGTGATATTGGTTTGTAGTGCAAAGAGTGTGTGTTACGTTGTATCTCTTTGCTTTATGCAAGAACATGGTTGAAATACGTGTTATCATTATATATCAAGTTAATATCAAATGATATGTTTATATATCAAGTTATCATTCTTTGCACGTTTTTTTTTGTTTTTTTGTGAAAAACAAATGTCGTCCTATATTCTCTACTTTGGTGCCTTGGTTAGTTGGTTTATATGATCTTGGCTTACATACTTTATATAACCTTTTGATCTTGGTTTATCAAGAAAACAAATACTAAACTTAGTCAAAAAGGATGTTTTATATATTTTTAAGTGATGTTTTAATGCAAAACATATTAAACTGTTATCCCTTAGTTTTCTTTAAAATTAAATGATTAGTTATGTGATATATTGGTGTAATTTTATGTAGTATTATGTAATGTATATTGTGTAAGACATCACTTAAAATCTCGAGGGAGCATGTACATTGTATGAGTACAAATTTTATCTGATCAGTAATTCACATGTATCGTTTGCTATTTTAGTCACTATACTTCTAAATGTAAGCTTTTGTCTGCTAATGTGTAAATGTTATTGCTCACAATTAACTTTTTTTCGCAGAGTGTTGTCTCTATCAAATACAAAATTTTGCCTGTAAAATTTTAATACATGGATCGGGAATTGTCGTCTTTCTTAAAATAATTTCTGTGCAAACTTTGTCAAGTCTATTTATAATAACATAAATAATAGAGTATATAGTGATAATTCTTAATGCATGTTTTCAAGAGAAAGAGTGTACATGTTGTGGAAATTATAGACAATCAATTTATATATGGCTGAAACCTGGAAGACAGTTTCTAGCAAGAGTTTATATAAATGTCTAGAGAAGTCAAAGCCAAAATGATAATGTAAAATTAACTAATACCTACTTTTTAATTAATCAAACTAATGTTTCCCTCTAATTTAAATGTGTGATTGATCATAAGAAAAGAAAGATTCTGCAAACTCTACAAAGTTTCTATTAGGACACATATGTGATTTGCATGCATCTTTCGGCCATCCATATAAACTGGTTTCGCAGAGCAGTCATCAATTTCTATTGTATCATAGTGAATTTGTAGTTTATGTTCATAAGTTGTGATAGTACTAAATATTAATTGATATGTGCATGGAAATATTGAAGGTGATATCAAATAATGGTAGAATATGGGGACCCCCTTGAACAAGACCACCTTTGTCTCCATTTCCACAAATCACAATGTTATGTCCCCTTAGAACATGGATCCAATTATTGCGACTTCTCGCCCATTGGTTTTAGTTTTCTTCATACCAATATATTTATCACAAAACATTGGTATCCATCAATAAATACTTTTCATCAACGTGGACTAAACACATCTAACAACATATCATATCAAAAATCGTATAATGTTTTTCAAGATTCAGATTGAGTTTATCCTTCTAGCTCCCTGTCCCCTCCTTAGAACGAAACCTTGAGATCATCGAGGTATTATGTGGTGCATGCGTTAATTAGTTGATAGAGCTAGCTAGCTAGGGTCATTAGAGATAAGCTTAATTATGATAATGTACTTCTTTTCTCGATTACTAATAATGTATTTGCAAGGTGTAATAATAATAATTGCATTTGCTCTATATACTTCTCAATTTCTCTAGAAATATAATGTATATTAATTGTTGCAAGTGTAGAGCCAACATATAAACCCCACCATGCAACATGTATGTATGTATTATTACGTGTATATAACTAAACATTTTAGCTTTGGTGTTCAACATATATTCTCATATCCAGGAGAAATCATTCTATAGAGAATCATAAATTGCAAAAACTGTGAAATCTTTTCTTTATAGATTGGTCGATATACAATAAAATGGAGATTGAATCGGTGACGTGTGAATGTTGCGGCTTAACGGAAGATTGTACACAACTCTACATTAGTAATGTCAAAGCTAACTTCGCCGGAAAATGGCTATGTGGGCTTTGTTCCGAGGCGGTGAGTGATGAGTTCAGCCGTAGTCCGAAGACTACGACGGTGGAGGAAGCTGTTAATGCTCATGTGTCTTTTTGTGGCAAGTTTAACGCTAATCCGGCAGAACTTGTTGCTGACGGCATGAGACAAATGCTACGGAGGAGGTCCGGTGAGTTATCGCCGAAGAAGTCCAAGAAGTTCGGAAGATCTTACACTACGTAATTATGTGTATTCATCTTTTCTTCTCATTTTGTTCTTTTTAGTGTTGGCTAATGTAAAATATAATAAAAATGAATTAAGTATTAATTTTGCCAATCACTACTTACCAGTAATCTCTGCAAGAACATAGACCGTCTTTATAATGGTGAAACCTAGTTCGATCTCTCACTATGATCTCTCGTTCATACACTTTAGAAACGAGCTTGAAGAAAGTGTGACAATCCTCACAGACCCTTAGATTCTTTACTATCCTAATAACAGTACCGCATGAGCCTTTCTCTTCTTCCTTATTCATCAGACCAAAGCAAAGCGCAAGCTTTTCGCTATGCCATAGAACCAAATCGTTTTTTTCTTCCTCTTCGACATCCACCAAAACGCTACCGGAGTGCGGAACATAACCGGCCAGCTTCAGTTTACTTACAACCTCGTCTAGCTTTGCATAAATCTTATCTGATTGCTTGTGCCTCTTGTCACCAATCAGAAACTCGTGTGATTTCCCGTTTAGATCAATCCGGCTAAGACCTTTCTCCTTGAACACATTCTTTTCCTTCATAACACATCTTATGTTTCTTACATCGTCCCATCTCTGTTCTCTAGCGTATATATTGGACATTAACACAAGAGCCCCGTCATGATCAGGCTCCAACTTGAGGATGTGTTTGGCTGCGGATTCACCTAACTTCAACTCCCCATGAACCCTACAAGCTGACATCAATGATCCCCATATGACTACATTAGGCGCCATTGGCATTGATTCTATAATCTCAAGAGCTTCTTGTAAGCGATTAGCTCGACAAAAGAGATCTACCATACATCCGTAGTGCTCAAGTGTTGGAGTAATATTGTATTCATCAGTCATTGATGCAAAGATCTTTTTACCTTCTTCAACTAGTCCTGAGTGGCTACAACCATAGAGAACTCCAACAAAAGTAATAGCATTGGGCACGGCATTTTCCTGCTTCATTCGGGCGAATGAGATAAGCGCATCACTGGCTTCTCCATGCATGGAATATGCATTGATCATAGAGCTCCAGGACACTACATTCCTCGTTGGCATGTTCTCAAACACGTTTCTTGCTTCATTCAAACCTCCACATTTCGCATACATGTTAATGAGAGCATTGTTTATTGGCAACACTGACTCCAACCCGCTAATATGTGTGTAATGGTGAACCCATTTCGCGTTACCCAGAGTACCAAGGTTCGCACAAGCTGATATAACACTGAACATGGTAATCAAATCAGGTTTTATCCCGGAGTAACGCATTTCATCAAAAACTCTTAACGCTTCTTGAGGATGATCATTTTCAGCATAAGCAGAAATCATAGTGGTCCAACACACCAAATCTTTCTTTTCCGTTTGGTCAAATATAACCCGGGCCTCATTGAGTCTCCCAGCTTTTGAATACCCAGAAACCATGGCAGTTGAAACAAACAAATTTCTCACTGACATCTTCTCAAAAAACTCCCTTGCCATATCCATACAGCCTGATCCAGCATACATAGTAACAAGAGCAGTTAACAAATGAGTATCCATACTAACATCATTCTCGATCAAGAAATCGTAAATCGCTCTGTTATAGCTCATATTTCCAGTACGACCACATGCCGAGACAATGTTACATAGAATCATCTCATCTGGCATCACATTAGAAAACTTCATCTCCTCAAAAAGCTTAAAGGCTTCATCTAAAAGACCGCATCGGCAATACCTATAGACAAGCTCAAGTTAACAACTTTTGAGAAAAATAAGAAAACACTAAAACTACATTGCAATCCTAACCTGTCAATCATAGTATTCCAAGTAACAACATCTCTCTGAGACATTTCGTCGAACACGTTACGCGCACACTCAATTCTGCCACAAGACGCATACATATCCATAAGACCAGTCTGTACAAACGGGTCAGACAAAGTCGCCATCTTGAACGCAACGCCGTGAATCTCCATACCCTCGAAAAAGGCCGAGACTTTACAAGCTGCTTTGAGAATCGGAGGGAAACTGAACTGATCAAGACGACCACCAGCGTGTCTAATCCTCTGGTAGAACAGAATCGTCGCTCTAGGTTCATTGGATCGAGAGAGATCCCGGAGAAAGGGATTGAACACTACTGACTCCGGCGGAGTGGGAATAGAAGAGAAGAGTGAGAGAGCGTAGCTGAGACTGATAGAGGAAGAAGAGAAACAGAGGTCGAAGAGAAAGGAGCTGAGGTCGTTGTCGATTACTGTACGGAGGATATGGGCGTGGAGTTGCTTGACGTGGTTGAGTGTTTTGGAGTGTGAGAGTTTGTCCAGAATGGTATTTGCGGCGGAGACTGCCGTTGAGTGTATCGGCGGCGGAAGGGACATCGGCGTCTGTATAGGACGGTGCATGATTCTTTAAATATTTAGGATATGCACATAGCTTTTGATTTTACAATTTTTGACTTTTTTGCCAAATTAATATTTATTTAAATAACTATAGTCTACATTGTATTATATATTGGATTTTATGGTTTATTTGATTATTTTAGATATTAAAGTATATCTCAAATGGTTGCTCAAAAAAGAAAAAAAAAAGTATATTTCAAATGTAGAAAAATATAGCAAATAAATATTTGACTTCTCTTCCTAAACTTTGATGTTAGCTAAATGTTTTTTAAGAAAATGTGTATTTACAGACCAATAAGCATATACACTGTCAAAAGCTCAAAGCTTAGAAATCAAATTTTAAAAATATTTGTGAATATTTCTTAATTTATGTTTATTTCTTAGTCTTTTAAAAATAGGTTAAAAATGTAATTTTCAAAAATTCTTAAGCAGAATTATATATATTGTAATGAGATCAATAACCGAAAAGAATCGTTTTCTCCAAATTATTATTTTTCTTTTGGAAAATTCTAACAAATTTTCTTTTTATTTTTCTATAGTGAATTTTGGTGTACGTTTTATTTTCTTTTTAATAAAATTTTCATTAAATTCGATGAAAAATAATGTAATTTTTTATCGTGTAGTTTTTCTATGTTCGAAAATTTGTCTTTCATACTATATTAAAGTATTTTTTGCTTTAATTCTAGATTAATTTTGTTCTTCATTTCTTTCTACATTTCTAAGTAATTTCAATTTTAAATTTGAATTTGCTCTGGATCACTGGAATTACATTGATTATTTCACTATTCACACATTTTTGTACATAGTGTGGAAATCAAGATAAACTAGTCAAATGTAATAAACAAATAGGACAAGGTTTTCCCATTTTTTATTCATGTATTTTCTTACAACTGATTGTCCTAACTCCTAACTCATAAATGTTTTAAAAAAAAACTGTAAACAAAAGATTAGATTAAGAAGAAGAATGAGCCAATTCTTTTTGTTTTTTTCCGGGAATGAGGCAATTCCTTTTGTCTTGAATTCTTGATATAATGAGCAAGATTCTGTTTCTATCTCTTGACCCCTTTCAAAGATCTTAACTTCTGTTTTTTCAGTCAAACCAAAATCTGTTTACCCATTTCTTAATCACCATGACTTATTAATTGCCTAATTCTAATCCCAAAATTTTGGATCATATAAATCAAGATCCTAGTAAAGAGACTATACAGAGCCGTAGCTTTGATTCCCACAATAAAGGTGATCACTTTATTATCTATCACATTCCTCTTCATCTTTTTTTCTCCTATTCATTTTGACCCAATCGCTTCTTATCACTCTCTCTTCACAATTCCAAAAGAAAAATGAGAATCCACCCTTTACCAAGAGACAACATTCTCATCCATCACGCTCGTGATCCGACCCGTGAACCCGGAAAGAAGCTCCGGCGTCTCCCCCATATCTTCAGCCGTGTTCTAGAGCTGCCCTTGAGGTCAGACGCTGACGTGGCTGTTCAAGAGAGTCGTGACTGTTTCAGGTTCGTCGCGGAGACGAACGGTGGAGGAGGCGTGAGGGCTTATATGGTGGAGATTCATCCTGGTGTGACTAAGATTCTAGTGAGAACCAATGGTTCTTCGTCTCTTGGTTTGTCTCTTGATGAGCTTGAGCTTGACGTGTGGCGTTTCAGGCTACCGGAATCAACTAGGCCTGATCTTGTCACGGTGGATTGCGACGGCGACGGTGAATTGATTGTCACTGTGCCTAAGACTGATGAAGACGGTAGAGATTTGATAGTGCTTGTACAGTAATCTAATGTGATTGTTCATCATAATGATGTTTCTGAAAATCAGAAAAATCTTGACTTTTTAATCTAATGGCATCAAAGTTGAAATCTTTTTAGTTGCTATTGTTTAACATTGGAGTTGCAGAGAGTTTATGAAATTTTTTTATACGTTACTGGAGTTTTGTTGGCCTTATGCAACGCATATATAACCTATGATGGTTTAGAGATAAAATCCTTTGAGAGAGGAGAATTTATCGAGGATCTCTGCTTCACGTTTAAGAGCATTGTCTTTCTTCATTTCCCAATCAGGTTTCTTTGAGTTAGCAGCTTGAACTTCTTGTACCACTTTAGGGATTGAGTTTGCAACCATCTTCTGACCATATCTTAGATCAACCTTCTCTTTCTCTTTGTTACTGATGCATCGGGTCAGCTCGGTCCTTCTAGCTTGAAGCTGGGCGATTTGCTCATCAATTTGGCGGATTGACTCGGAGTTTGTGTCGACTTCTGTTTGGATATTGCCTAGCTTCTCCTTTAAGTCGCTGTATTCGTACTTGAGAGATGCGACTTTGGCTTTGTTAAGCTCGAGAGCGGAGAAGAACCTGTTTGCATCTTCTATCACGTTTTTGTTCTCCTGAAAAACTTCGCTGAAAGTAGGAATCTCTTCAATTAGCTTCAACCTCACTATTTCTTCAGCTGAAAGGCTTGGATCTTTTTTGAGTTTAGCTGCCAAGCTTGCTATCTCTACAGCTTCATTAGACATGAACAAGGAAGAGAAATCTTTTTCCAGAAGCGACGAAAGCTTCATTCGAGCTTCTGCCCATTCATATTCGTTCACTGGAGAGCTCGCATTAACATGAAGAGATGATGAAGACTCATGTCCCGCTTCTGAAGGCTGTTGCTGAAGAAGGTTATCTAGAGAGTTCAGATAACTGTCAAACTCTTCTGGGTTTATATCCACAGGAGCATGGGAGACCGCAAGGACACCATTCATAGAAGAAACATAGATATGAGGAACCGAAGCTTCTTCCTCTTCCTCTGCAAAGTTACCTCTGTGTTTCTTCATTCTCTTGCTGTTCTTCTTTGCATCTGGTTGCTGGTCTTCTTCGTCCAATTCAACCACATCACCTTGTTGCTGTCTTGTGGAACGTCTCGAGGAGGATTGCCGGGCTGAATTCTGTTTGGTGGCTGGAGTTGTTATGGCTGTCTTTTTCCTACTGCTAGTTCGCGGTGTTTCTTTAGGTTTCTGTTCGACAGGTTCAGAAGTCTGTGCCTGCGCCAGTTTCCTCTTCCTCTGGCTGTAACGCGAAGTCCTTCCTTCTTTTTCCCCACCCTCAGCATTCTCATCTTGATTCTGTCCTTCTTTGGATGTCTCTTCAAACAAAGACGCAGCATCAACTGCAGAAATAGAAAAAAGGGAAACATCATTTATGTGATGCATGCAAAAGATAGGAGTTTCCATGGCTGATGCATAAGAAGAGAGCATTAATACCTCTATCTGCGGGCTGAAGCAAAGCCGGAATAGTCCAGCTAAAAGATGCAAAGAATGAATTAGCATCCATATCAGGGAAATTCGTTTCAAGAAACTGCGAAATAGTGTTTTTGCTTGCGAAAGATTTGGGTGTGTCCTTTCCCTTAAGCCTCTCCGGTAGAATGAGAAACCGATCCTTATGGAAACCGGTATTATTCACTCTCCTCCCAACTCTCCAAGTCCAAACATCGCCAGGGCTCGGGAAATCGACAGGTGCAAACGGCAAACCTTGACCACTAGAAACCGGTGGAATCGCCGGGAGTTGATTCAGATCGGTTCCCCCTGGAGTAAAGGAGCTTCTGTTGCCATTTAACTTCGCATGATGATCACCATCACCTTCCTTATCTAATCCGTTTTCCCTTAAGTCCTCTTTCTCAACCGGGACTGGTTCAGTCTCCTTGTTATTATCACTCATTGAAATTTGTTCACCATCAAATCTGTGTAGGTTCATAAATGTGACTGAATTAAACAACATGACTTTACTAATCCTTAATTGCTTTTGCAGTTATAGTCACATAAATTTCACTATTCTATTCCCATAAAAAAAACGAAATTGCTCATGTCTCAATGTAAATGTACTCAATGCAGAAACCAGAAACACACAAGTGTAAACAAATTGATCGTACCGAGGAGGAGTTTGACCCATCTCTTGATCCACATCCATCGAAGCAGACCAAAAAACCCTAATTCCCTGCGATTGAGAGAAAACACCCAAATACACAAAACAAAAGGTGAATTCTAATTCGTAACAATTGTTTTGGGGAAGAAACTACACAAATTTTACAAATTATGAGTTAAATTTGAGAAATTTGCAGACAACAACATATTAAGATACGAACTTTAAGGACACGAGAACAGAGTAAGCCGATCTAAGCTCAGCTACAAGAGATGGAAAAATACAAACTTGTCAAAAAAATCACATCGATTCTTCTTATATACACACTCTTGTTCGACCAGATTAGTCCCAGACACGCGGGAGGTAATTACTATTATACCCTTAAGTTAGGTTCTTCTTCACACAGAGAAGACTTGAAATTACCGTTATGCCATTCGATGTTTCTTCTTCTTCACCGGCGTGGAGAAAGCTATGACCTTTCCGATCGCCGGCGTTAGTGATGAGCCTCCTCTCCGCGGACGCACTTGGGTTAATTCTCAAGAATGCAATCTCCACGAGTTCTATGCGTTTGGGTCGCGTCGTCCACGGAAGAATCGTAAAAACCCTCGATTCACCACCTCCACCGTTTCTCGCGAATTACCTCATCAGCTTGTACTCAAAACTCGACCATCCCGAATCAGCTCGACTCGTTCTCCGATTCACGCCTGCTCGAAACGTCGTCTCTTGGACCTCGCTTGTCTCTGGACTTGTTAATAACGGGCATTTCTCTATAGCTTTGTTTGAATTCGTCGAAATGCGACGAGATGGTGTTTCTCCAAATGACTTCACTTTCCCTTGCGCTTTTAAAGCTGTGGCTTCTTTGCGTTTACCTGTTACTGGGAAACAGATTCATGGGCTTGCTGTCAAGTGTGGAAGGATACTTGATGTGTTTGTTGGGTGTAGTGCTTTTGATATGTATTGCAAGACTAGGCTCAGGGATGATGCACGGCAGTTGTTCGACGAAATTCCTGAGAGGAACTGTGAAACTTGGAATGCTTTCATATCTAACTCTGTGACTGATGGAAGGCCTAGGGAAGCTATTGAAGCTTTTATAGAGTTTAGAAGAATTGGTGGGCAGCCAAATACGATAACTTTTTGCGGTTTCCTTAATGCTTGTTCGGATGGGTTACACTTGAATCTAGGAAAGCAGTTACACGGGCTTGTGTTCCGATGTGGGTTCGATACAGATGTTTCAGTGTACAATGGTTTGATTGATTTCTATGGGAAGTGTAAACAGATTATTTGCAGTGAGATTGTCTTTGCTGAAATGGGAACGAAAAATGCTGTTTCTTGGTGTTCACTGGTTGCTGCATATGTGCAGAATCATGAGGATGAGAAGGCGTCTTTGTTGTATCTACGTTCAAGGAAGGAAATTGTTGAGACCTCTGATTTTATGATCTCAAGTGCTCTGAGTGCGTGTGCTGGTATGGCAGGTCTTGAATTGGGAAGATCGATACATGCTCACGCTGTGAAGGCGTGTGTTGAAATGACTATCTTTGTTGGAAGTGCCCTCGTTGATATGTATGGGAAATGCGGATGCATAGAAGATTCAGAACAAGCGTTTGATGAGATGCCTGAGAAGAATTTAGTGACTCTGAATTCACTGATCGGAGGATATGCTCATCAGGGTGAGGTTGATATGGCATTGGCATTATTTGAAGAAATGGCACCACGTGGATGCGGTCCGACTCCAAATTATATGACCTTTGTGTCCTTGCTTTCCGCTTGTAGTAGAGCAGGGGCTGTGGAAAATGGTATGAAGATATTTGATTCGATGAAGAGTATTTATGGCATTGAGCCAGGGGCTGAGCATTATTCCTGCATCGTGGACATGTTAGGGCGAGCGGGAATGGTAGAACAGGCTTATAAATTTATAAAGAAATTGCCAATTCAACCGACAATTTCAGTCTGGGGTGCTCTTCAGAATGCTTGTCGGATGCATGGTAAGCCACACCTGGGAATAGTAGCAGCTGAGAACCTCTTCAAACTTGACCCTAAAGATTCAGGCAACCACGTTCTGCTTTCCAATACGTTTGCAGCGGCTGGGAGGTACGTGAACCGTATTGAGAGTTTCGATGTTTGATTAATCTTCCTAGGTTGGAATCATAGTCTAAGCAATTCAAAAGAAACCCATAATGCATTCTAAACTAGAGCATTTAGAAATCAGAAACTAGACTACATAAATAAGACTACTTGAGCATTACCAACATGTTATTTTGTCTTCGGTTACTTATGATCTAACTAAATTATTTCCGATCAATAATAGGTGGGCGGAAGCAAACACTGTAAGAGAAGAAATGAAAGGCGTAGGAATCAAGAAAGGAGCCGGGTACAGTTGGATCACAGTGAAGAACCAAGTCCATGCATTTCAAGCAAAGGACAGATCCCACATAATGAACAAAGATATTCAGACAATGCTGACCAAGCTAAGGAACGAAATGGAAGCTTCAGGGTACAAGCCTGATCTGAAACTCTCGCTGTACGATCTGGAGGAAGAAGAAAAAGCAGCTGAAGTCGCATACCACAGTGAGAAATTGGCCCTAGCATTTGGCTTGGTGGCTTTACCGCTCGGTGTCCCCATCAGAATCACCAAGAACCTTAGAATCTGCGGAGATTGCCACAGTTTTTTCAAGTTCGTCTCCAGGAGTGTAAAGAGAGAAATCATTGTGAGAGACAATAACCGGTTTCATCGGTTCAAGGATGGGATATGTTCTTGTAGGGATTATTGGTAAAATATTATCATTTTATACGGTTAAACATTTATTTACATCTTTGTAAACTACATAGAGAGTCAACACATTGTATATCTTTATACTAGAGCTTAATCGAACTTGATCATATTAACGGTAACAGTGATGAGGAGATGATAGAGATGAAAATGAATTATTTCAATGACTATATTTTGCTCGAATATCTATGATCCAAAAAATTATGATGTTTTTAATTCAAATGCCAGAGGAGATAGTATTTACAATAAAGGATCCCAACAAAAATTTAGTAAGAAAATCATTCATATATATATAATATCTTATACATTTTTAAGTCAACTTACGAAATTAGCATATTAACAAAAAACTAAAACTTTTTCTCTTTAATTATTTTTAAATGAAGGCTCTGAAATTTTATATTTAACTCGTCTGATTAGAAAAAACTATATGAAAATGAAAGGAGAATTTATACATGCAATATTTGATTGAATTACAAGATAGAATTATACAAAATAAAATGATAGATAAAACCTTTAACTCAAATCATATTTTAGAATTTTGAAATACATATAATATCATATCAATAAAATAAAGGTGACTTTATGTATCTGATATCGTACATTATCAAGTGATTTCCATATATATATATATATATATATATATATATTGTTGGTAACGGAATAAGATTATCAACATAAAAATTAGATTTTATAATTTTAAATTATATTTTATAATTTTAAATTACAAATAAAAATTATATCAATAAAAGAAAAGTTAAATTTATATATTTAGTGTAGTATGTGCAAGTCGGATTTGCAAACCACTCACCTACATTGTACATTAATTTGTACAGAAAAAACATCGTAGAAGACTGATAACATTTAACAATTAATATCACCTAAAAATAGTTTATCAAACCAAATTTTTCATCACCAAATATATATGTTTTGGATTTTCAACTCACCTAAATTCGAAAAAAAAAATTCTCGATTTGAATCAGAATCAGAATTTCCTCACTACTGTAAATCTTCGATCACAACAACGAGAACCTACATATATGACTACGAGGAATGATAACGTGGCGTGTAATAACAAGTACGTAGTACAAGGATGACATCAAGTAAAACATCCACGACAACGGAGGAAGTACCTGTACAAAAACTAATGGCCTAGTTAAAGAACAAGTGAATAAATACTAAATGAATAAAAAATAATTTAGTAAACCTTTGTTATCACCAAATATATTTGTTTAGGTTTTTCAATTTTCCTAATGCTTAATGTAAAGAATGGATAATCCCAATATTGCGACTCTTTTACAAACTTCAAACTGCAGTTACGTTTTGTCACAAATTAGTCATAAAATAAAGTTGTTAATTTTTATAAAAGTCAGAAAAGAGTTGTATCTTCTACTCATTTTAATAAAAGTCACAAAGGAGTAAAAAAACAAAATACTATTTATTTGGGACCAACATTTGAAACTAGGACAAATTTTGCGTTTTTTTACTTTGTTGCCAAGATTCAAGAAGATGCCACATAATGAACAAAAATATGGAGATTAGCTGACCAAGCAAAAGAATGAAATGGAAGCTTCAGGGTACTACACTCTGGACTCAAACTCTCGCTTTACGATATGGATGAAGAACAAAATAGCAGTAGAAGCCACGTACCACAGTGAGAAATTGGCCTTAGCATTTGGCCTGGTTGTTTATACTATATATCCCCATCGAAATTACCAAGAACCTTTTATAATCAGCCACAGCTCCTTCAAGTTTTTTGCAACTTGCAAGAAATGTAAAGAGAGAAATCATAGTGAGAGAGTCAGAGACAATAACCGGTCGGTTCATGGAAAGGATATGTTCTTGTAGGTGATTATATTGTCATGGTGCATTTTCATATCTTTGTAGCTTGGTACAACTATAAAGAGAGTCAACATGTATATCTTTGTACTAAAACTTAAATCGAATATGAGATATGATCATCTTCTAGTTTTTCAAGACTTGGTAAAATCCGCGTTCTAAACCAATTTTAAAATTCAATCCAGCTACGTTTATGGACATTTGCATTTCACTACGTGACCTCCTTAATTAATACACAAACCTTCTTTGCATGTATAAATAAAGCATTTACCAAAATAAAGGTCTTAATCACAACATTTAATTAAAAATTTACGAAACCAAAAAAAAAAAAAGAATGTCTAGTTTTCTAAGGAAGAAGCTACATCTCTGCTTCTCCTCCTCCGGTGGTATCTCACCGGCGATTCCTTCTTCTCCGATCATCGTCTCCAACCACAACGCTCCATCTTCTCATCATCATCACCACACTCCCTCAATCTTCATCAACAACTTCAACTCTCTCTACGATCACCTCTCTGTTTCCTCCCCTCTCCACCGCCGCCACAGTTCCGATAACCCCGCCGGACTATTCTCCTCCTCTAACCGCCTCGACAACGAAGAACAAGACGAAGATTCCGCAGTCGTGTCAAAGATTTTAAGCGGCGGAACGGCTATAATGAAACATATAGACTCACCGGATCCGTACAGAGACTTCGGACGGTCGATGAGAGAGATGGTGGAAGCTAGAGATTTAACGAGAGACGTCGCCGCCGATAGAGAGTACTTGCACGAGTTGTTATTCTGTTATCTCTCTTTAAATCCGAAACATACTCATAAGTTCATCGTCTCTGCTTTCGCCGATACACTCCTCTGGTTACTTTCTCCGTCGTCGTCGTCGTCGGAGAATTATTTTCTATTACAATCAAATTAAAAATTTAATTCCTCTCTAATTAAATATTTGGGCCTATGGGCTATACAAAGGCCCATCACTGTAGCAACTGTTTAACTGTACTCATTTTTTTTTGTATCTGATCAATAATATTTCGATATATCTGGATTATCCTCAAAACGAAAATTAAAAAGTTCCCAATTTCGAAAAAATGTCACTCACCGCACATTTCTCGCCGCCGGTCACCGGAATAACCAGGAGTCTCCGGGAAACGAAACCGTCACTTTCCACTCGCCGTATACTTCCGGTTTATACTGAGGTTAGAACCACGACGACGTGTAATTTAAGGAAATCGGCGTATTTTGTGGCTAAAGCTATCGAACAGAGAAGGGATACAGCTGGATCTGAATCGGAATCAGAGGCGACTCCGTCACCGGCGGGAGAGAGTGGAAGCGGAGGAGATAAGGAGGTGGAGGTTAGTGCGATAGGAGCAGAGATAAAAGCGGCGATGGAACAGAGGAAAGCAGCGGAAGAGGAGAAAGGGAAGAACGAGTTTTTGAGTGGAGTTGCGGAGGAAGTGAAGGAGATCGAGTGGCCGGCGTTTCAGAAAGTGCTGGGAACGACTGGTGTTGTGCTTGGTGTTATCGCTGGTTCTAGCGTCGTTTTGCTCACTGTTAATTTCATTTTGGCTGAGCTCTCTGATCGTGTGTTCATCGGAAAAGGTGTTCAAGATTTCTTCAGTTGATTTGATGAAATTGGAAATGGTAAAAGATTTGTGTCTACAATACAATTTTAGTGGTTTGAGTATTGTTTGATTTGTGTAGATGATAAAGAGAATTATCAGAATCACTCTTTTTGGAGCCGTACCTTTCTTCTTCTTCTTCTTGTTTATCCTAATCTTATACTTAAGCCTCTAATTCAGAAAGATTATTCATTTGAACCTTAGCTTTGGCTGTGTTGGTTAAGTTCTGAATTTATGATCATGAAACATTGTGATACTTATGGACAAAGTTACATAGCAAGAACTTCATTAACAGAACGTAGTAGTTCACAAAAGAAATAAGAGACAATCTAGTTTGATTTTTTTTTATTTTCACACCAAAGGAAGATACAGATGGAAGCAAAGACGCAATGCAACTGCAGATGAAGAGTCTCTGTAGGAGAAACTGGGCATCTCTTTTATTTTGGCGTCTCTTAAGAAGATATGGAGGATTTTCAAGCCTCGAAGGTCATGGCTTCTGCTTCTTTCCTTGTCGCATCGAATAGCACGGTCGATAGATACCTCTCGCCGAAACTCGGGAATATCGCCTGTAGAATAGTTCAATTGAGTTAGTTTACATCAACATCAGAACGAAAATACTGAAGACTAGAACATTAGTTTTGCTTGTTTCTTGTTTCCAGTTTTGTATTAGAGCTTCTTAGCTTTT
This sequence comes from Capsella rubella, assembly GCF_000375325.1. NCBI lineage: Eukaryota > Viridiplantae > Streptophyta > Magnoliopsida > Brassicales > Brassicaceae > Capsella > Capsella rubella. The sequence goes on along the minus strand of NW_006238917.1, from coordinate 10,380,570 downwards.
GAGTGATATAATATAGCCAAAAAGCTTACCACAAAGAGCTTCCCTGCGTTTTCTGGCCTCTTTGCAAGCTTAATTGCCGCAGCAGCTGCTGCACCAGATGATATTCCCACCTACAATTTTTAGCTTTTGTTGTTAGACGACCGTTTTTCAATATGAAATGAGAGTCTGTAGCCAACCCTATACTCTATGAACAACTCATCCTTAGTGAAATGAAATCCACCTTTTTTTTTTATAGATTTTAATCTTAATGGTCTCAACTTATCTAAGTAAAGATCAAGGGACAAAACAGAGTTTGTAGCATCGTAGAGAATTGTGATTGAGGTAAAGCTGATTCATGGTGATATGTGAAACACTTACAAGAAGACCTTCCTTAAGAGCAAGTTGTCTTGCCATGTCGATAGATTCATCACTTGAAACCTATATAAAGCATTACAGGAAAAGTGGAGGGAGCCAAGTAAGAAATGTAGCTCTCTCACATTCAATGTGTTTTGGTACTAGTGAGATAAAATTGAAAAGATGTCTTACTTGAACAACTTCATCTATAATATCAACATTCAATACACTTGGTATAAAGCCAGCTCCTATCCCTTGAATTTTGTGAGGGCCTTATCATTTTCAGCAAACATCAGGTGTAAGTCAACTCCAGTAAACAAACAAAGAAACATGAGGCAGACAGAGAAACAAGGACATGAATGATTAGAGTAGAAAAACGGAGGAGGAACCAAAATCACCTGGCTTCCCACCGGAAAGAATAGCACTTTCAATTGGCTCCACTCCATACAGCTGAAAGATGAGGAAACAAATGAGAAACTGAGAAAAGACACACTACTTAAATAACAAAGCCAATGTATGAGAAGACAGAACTCTCACCTTTACGTTTGCGTTCTGTTCTTTAAGATACTTCCCAGCACCTGTAATGGTACCACCAGTACCAATCCCAGAAACAAAGCCATCGATTTTTCCATCGGTGCCTTTCCATATCTCAGGTCCAGTAGTCTCATAGTGAATCTGCATCGGACAGTAAAAGTTCATCAACTTGAAAGTTTAAAACCAGAAAAACCAGATACCACAGCACTACTAATGAATACGTATACTACCTTTGGGTTGGCAGGGTTCTCAAACTGTTGAAGCATGTAACCGTTGGGTGTCTTGGCCAAAATCTCTTCCGCCTTTGCGATAGCTCCTTTCATGCCCTTAGCTGGGTCAGTTAAAACCAACTCAACTCCAAAAGCTAAGAGAATGATCCTTCTCTCAATACTCATAGAAGCTGGCATTGTAATAATAAGCTTGTAGCCCTTGGCAGCCGCTGTGAATGCTAATCCAACTCCGGTGTTTCCACTTGTTGGCTCAATCAGCACACTCTATAGAACACACTAAAGAGTCAGAAACAGCTGAAAAACAAATATAAAATAGTGGTTTGAAGAATAAGATATCGGATTACCTCTCCTGGTTTAATAAGACCCTGTTTCTCTGCATCAGAAATCATACTAAAACCAATCCTGCACAAAACAACAAAGTAAAAAGGTTTCAATAACAAAAACTCTAAGAGCACAGAGTTTTGTGGGCTAAAGAGTAGAAACCTGTCTTTGACGCTTGAGCAGGGTTCCATCATCTCAAGCTTAGCAGCAACACGACCAACACACCCTTCAGCCACATTGTTCAAATACACCAATGGAGTGTTCCCAATCAACTGCCAAAAATAATAAATAGAATCAGTCAATACATGAACATGGTTACAAAACTCACTCCTTTGAAAAATGAAAAACTTTCAAAAACGAACTTACTTCAGTCACATCTTTAGCAATTCGAGACGCCATGATTCAAGCTTCGCTGCTTAATTCACAAAGACAATAAGTAAGACCAAAAGGAGTAAATCATCCTCAAACATCCGAAACAATTAAACCAAAAACCCAATCCAATATATTCAACACTCAAACACCAAAATCACTAGAATAAACATCGAAATTAGCTTAGTCCCTCGATACAATAAGCCGATCAAAACAACTATAATCAAAATAGGAAGAGAAAGAAGACGATACCTGAGTGAGAAAAAGTCAAAAACCTTGACCCGAATCGTTCTGAAGAAAATGGAGAAATCGTATGGAGTGGGAAAACCTCGAATGATAATTGATGATGATGATGATTACGACGCTTTTAAGCCTTTAACAGATGTGAGATGTCAGTCACATGCTTTCGATTTAGTAAACGCGGTTGTTGTTTACCAAAACTGCTTCCCGGTCTGATACGGTTATTTCCGGTTTTAACTCTCTCAGCTGGACATTCGGTGACTCGATTTAAAATTTTAAATTGGTTCACATTTTTTTAAAATTAAATTTGCTTGTTTAAAATTTTTTTTATTTTGTACAAATCTATGTTGTAATTTAATCAACATACATTCAGTTGATTTCATGTATAGTTTCTACTTTGTTTATTTATTTAATAGGTTTTCAGTTAGATGTGTGATAAATCTTCAAAATCCTCATATACAAATAGACATTAGACATTTTCAATTTTTTTTTCCAACATATTTTATAATCTTCCACTAAACTTTTTAACATATCCATCCTTTTAAATTATTTAACAGATTTGTTGAAACAATCTCCTCCGATACCGATTCTTGTGAAATATCACTATTTTATATATTTTATTCAAGGACTGTCGCTCTATCTTAAAAAGAAATTTTGATAATATATTCCTTAAATCTCATTATCTAGCAGTATAGAGCACCATCATACACTGTTAATATTTTTTCTTTGAATCTCATGATCTAGTAGTAGGTAGAGACACCGTCATAAAACTCTATCAAATTGTTTATAACAAACTAACCAAACTCATACTATTTGATAAAAAAATATGTATACAACAATAAACTAAATCTCTTACCAATTTGTTTAAAAGGATCCTTTACAATAAATAAATCTCTTCGACTATACATATTTCTCTTTTCTAAAATATCTATACAACTTAATTTTGAGCATTATAATTTTTTTGCTGTGAACCTAGTTAATAAAAAATTGTAATAAAATAATATATTAATTAACATTGTTATGGAAGAGGTAAAAGACTTTAGTATATATCAAAAATTAGACATAAATAGGATAGTCAATGTTTTGACGGTAGTTAACTATATGAATATTCCATGGGGAAAGTCTAAGATATGAAAATATTAAACTAAAAACTATTTTATATGATATTACTGGTTAAATATTATCATTCTTATCATGATGTTTTTTGTACGAATTATTATCATTCGAAAGAGTTAGTAATTTGATATATATATGTAGCGGGAGATTATATATATATATATATATAATTATCCATTATCAAAACTATCTATATTTCATATCACTTGATTAATGTATGGCATCATAGTATATAAAATTAGTATTATTTTAATATTATAATTCTGATATTTATAGTAAAATTCTAAAATATGCTTTGAAAAAAATGGATTTATTTATAGTTTAATTTGTAAAATTATATGTTTTAATTCAATCAAATATTTCATGTGTATATATAATTTTCACCAAATATTGTAATTCAATCAAATATTGCATGTATATTTATTACTTTCATTTTTCATAAAGACTTTCGATCAGATGTGCTATATAAATTTTCTAAGCCCTCACTCAAAATTAGTATTTTCTATAACCTTTCTTAAAAACAAAAAAAAAACAAAAAAAAAATTAGTTGTTTGTAATAAACAGGCCAATCTCAATAATTAATAAGAAAAAATGTATACAAAAGTGAATAAAATCTCTTACTTAATTTGTGTTGGGATCCTCATAATAAATATATACTTCTCCCGCTATTTCTTCTTCTTTTCTGAAATATATCTAGAATTTGAAACAAGAGAATCATAATTTACTGGATCATAGAGCAAAATATAATCTCCAAATTTATATTTAAATGAATAAATATTGAACTCTGGTTTGATGTAAGTTCGGTTCGGTTTAATTCTTATGTGGACCGTTATCCACAACAGATGATCAAACCTTATCTCCGTAGACACCACAAATATAGTCATCACTCTCACTTAACGCAAGAACTCTTTTTGTCTCAGTCTCTCATGGCGACTCTTCCTCTACCTCAAACTTCTACAATCTCTCTTCCTAAACCTTATCTTTCCAAACCCTTTTCGATCTCACTCCGTAACGCCTCGCTAACAATAGCAACAAATCGCCGGAGCTTCCTCACCACCGGGAGGATCGTGGCTCGGTCATATAAAGTGGTGGTGGAGCACGAAGGAAAGACGACTGAATTGGAGGTTGAACCAGACGAGACGATTCTATCGAAGGCTCTTGAATCGGGCCTTGATGTCCCCTACGACTGCAATCTCGGCGTTTGTATGACTTGTCCGGCTAAGCTTGTGGCTGGAACGGTGGATCAGAGCGATGGGATGTTGAGTGATGATGTGGTGGAACGTGGTTATGCGCTTCTATGTGCTTCGTATCCAACTTCTGATTGTCACATTAAGATGATCCCTGAAGAAGAGCTCTTGTCTCTTCAGCTCGCCACTGCCAACGACTAATCATCTTCTTGATTCAGCTTAAAGAACCATCTTTTTAGTGTAATACGTTGTCGTAATGTAACGTTCGAGACTTGCAATCTTGAATTTTGGAACAAGAAAATGGTTTTTTATATACATTCCGATTTGGATCGATGAGCGAAGATAAAGTGATGTACATTGTATGAGACATAACATAATCCATAATACTAGTTTTGCCTTTGATTCCTCAAATACAAAGAAGAAAACTAGTCAAAAAATTGAATCTCCAAAGGAAGTTATAAAATGAATACAACTAGTGTAAACGCCTAATCCAAGTAGTCTAATCTACTCCAGTTTATATTGCCAGAGAGAAGGAACCAAATGAATTAAGGCGAAGACAGGTAACAGAGCATTTCTGATTGACGAGGAATCTAAATAAAGTAAAGAGATATGTATAATTCAAATTAATAAACACACAAGAGAGTAGACTACTAATTCAGAGCCAGAGAGAGTGAGAATGTTAGCTACAAATTTTGGGATTGAAAGAAAGAGAGATTACAACAAACGACGTAGAGACAAAACGTAGACACCAGAGATCAGTGGTTGGTTACTTACCATCATCTTTGTTCCTTCGTCATTGTCTAATCAGTAGTAAGCATGCTGAATATGGTGATGGTGGTGGTGGTGCGGGTGAGGATGGTAAACTGGAGGGGGTGGAGCAGCCACAGGGCTGCAGTAGGTGCCATATGCTGCCGGATAACTGACTGGAGAAGCTTGGTACGATCCATGAACCGCCTCTGGTGAGTATTGGTATGGAGGGCTCCTATTGTTGTAGATGGTAGGTGGAGATGGGGTGTATGCTGGTACACCGTACTGAGGAGAGTAACTGGGGGATTTGATGAATGTTGGTGGGGGCGGTGGAAAGGAGGAGACGTATGCGTTTGTGATACGCCCTGCTTTGGCTGGTGGCATTGGACCATTGTAGCTTGCTCGGGTTCTCTTGTTGGCAGGAACGACTGCAGGTTTTCTCTTCTCGGTTTTGGTCTTTTCTAGCTGATCCAACCGTTTCTTGAGATTCTCGGGAGGGAATTCTTCCTCGAGTTTGTATTCTTCTATGCATTTTAAGACTGCTCTGAGTGCTGATTGCTCCTTGCGCGCCACAAGATGCTAGGGAAGTATTAACAACTTGTCAGAAGGTTTACATATTTACCCTACACAAAGCTTAGAGAGTCCACAGAAGAAACAGTTTACAAAAAACCCTGTAATGGATCTAGAAAACAAAAACCGGAAACTAATTTGAGATAAACTAGTAACACAAATGAAGGGAAGTACCGCAGATCGGCCAGGATTGTTGGAATCCTCTGTGATTAAAGCTGTTGCTTTCTTCGCATCCCTCAGATAAGCTTTGAGCAAAGGAACAGGAGGGAACTTGTGTACAAGACCGACTTCAAAACTGAAATGAACCGCATCAAGCTGTTGTCCCCTGATGATTAACTCTTCAATCATGTCTGTGTCAAGCATAACAACCCAAAACCATCACTACCTCTCCCTTTCAAAATAATACCAACAAGTTCCCAAGAGCAAAAAGACAACAACTTGTGCTTCCCCATATACAGGTAACAAGTTAGGTAGCTTAGCTAATCACAATTTACATATATTTTAAACATATATTCACATGGTTCCACAGACCAAAAGCTAGACAGCACTGAGAAATTACCAGGCATTTGGTCACCCAAGCCAACTGAAACAGCAAGCTTTGGCATCTGCTTACGCCAAGCTGAACCAACCACAAGCTTCCTGTAAAGAGCAAGATCATCCTTCTTCACAATCCCAAAAGTCACAAGATGCTGCAGAAACGTATGAACATCAGGTGTTTTAACATTCTCTATCCCTCCTCTCTCTTCCAAGCTCGCCTTCCACGTCTCAGCAATCTCCTTAGCCTTCTCCTTAACGCTCGGAGTTACAAGCAGCCTCGATCTCCCCATCACTGGATCAACCATAACTGGTATCAAACTCTCCAAAATCACCACACAAGCCCATCCAAAATCATTGCTCACTTTCTCTCCACCGCCTCTTTTATCAACCGGAAAAACCTCAGATACAGCCTCAAGCACTAACTTCGGCGGATCCACACAATCCACCAACGCCGCCGGAATCTGTGACCGGAGATTCTCCAATTCCTTCTTCCTAGCAATCACAAAACCCCAAAACCCTCTCGAGTCCATCTTCAAACAAAGCGATTTCAACGCCGATAGAAGCCCGTCGCCATCGTCAACCTCTCCAGCCCCATCATCCTCATCCCCGGCGGTTGAACCACCGTCTCTAGCTTTCTCCAGCGATTCTAAAGCAGCTCTAGCCCGTTCATCAACTTTCCCCGCCGCGATCTCGACGCTGCGGTCTATAGTGACCTCACGATGCTTGAGCAACTCAATCGAAGTCTGAGTCTGATTATCTAGGGTTTCAATCATCTGTTTCAGAGCTTCAGATTTCTTCATCAAGCTCTGCTCCATCGAGGTGAAATGTTCGGAAAGCTCTTTCCACAGAAGATTACAGCTCGACATCAGTGACGCCTGCTTCTGAAACTCAAAGAAACTCGGCTGAGGTGACTCAACCAACTCGCCTGGATCGGGGGAAGACTCCATCTCCGGTTAATCGGAAGGTGAAGAAACTCGAAACTTTGGGTCGCTTTTAGCAGAGAAGAAACAAAGTGAAGCAGAGAAACTGAATTATTCTTTTTTTTTTGGGAAGAAAACCTAAAAATGGCAAAAGTATAATAAGAGAAGAATGATGACGTGGATAAGTCAGAAGAACGACACGTGTCATGGCGTCTGTAACTATGGCAAGACTATGACAGCCATATAGAGTGCGTACTTTAATGACGGCAGCAGTAGCCACTACGTTCCTGATTGGTTGTTGCTATCCTAAACGGGGAAGAGGTCGTACGATAGAAAAGGCTTGTGTTGGATCCGGATGATTGGATTTTCGGTTTGGATCGGTTCGTGTAAGTTGAGATTTCAAATTATTCGGGTTAGAATATACATAAATCTGATTTGGATCCTAATATTGTTCGGTTAGGAATTTCTCTTTAATTAATTCGATACGGTTTGAAAATCTTATTAAAAAAATTTGTAGTGATACCGACAAAACCGTTTTAATTTGGGTTTTCAAATCGATTCGGATTGGATATTTCGGATTCGGATTCGGATTTTATGTCTTGGTCAGTGTGGTAGTGGCGTGGTGGTAAACCGGAATAGTTTGCTCGGTTAACGTATCGGTTAAAGTGACCAATAAAAAAAAAAAGGAAAAGGGAAGGAGAAAGAAAGAAGTGGGCACTGACCAAACACATGCGTTGAGTCAGAAGACAGTGAAGCATTGCCGCATAAATGTATGCAAAATTGTACTTTACGATAATATTTTGTGAAAACGTATAATCTTTTTAAAAAAGAGAATGTTGTTAGCATTATTATTATTTCACTAAAAAAAGAAATTAAAGTTGTAACGTATATGGAGGAAGAGAACTTGTAAATAGGTGTAATGAAATAAGCATGCGTTTGAAGTTGTTGGACCCAATATATTTATATTTCTAGACGTGATGCTTAAGTTTTGTTTTCGACGTTAGAAATCTCATTTTCTACAAGTATCGTCTTACGTTAAGCACAAACTTCCATATCACGGTACTATTGGACCACAACATCAAATGAAACCTAGCTATTATGGGAAAGTCTATGTTTATATAATGAAATTATTTGCTTTTACTTACAAAAGATTGCAACAAGAGATAGATAGAATATAAAGCAAATGAAATGAAATATATATAACCTTTTTGGATAATGGAGTTGACAACTATAATAATTGATTGTTTTTGAGTTAACATGATTAGTTTTTTTTTTTCTTTTATTCTAATCCCCGCATGTTGAAACAGGAATGAGGGAAACATGATATTTAAAAAATGATAAGTGAGAGATTAGGAGGATTCAAATTCACAAGTGATATATAAAAGTCGTGCAGAGTATGCAGTGATTTGACATGAATCTTATATATATAGTAACATGATTACGACCAGGGGCGGATCTAGAAGAAAAAGTTGTATGGGGCACTAATTAAATATATTAATAAATAAAATTTAATAATAAAATAACTGAGAAGAAAAAACAAAATAAAGGGGAAAAAAATGGATTTGTGATATCGAACCTTGGTCTCAAGATTTAATATGGGGCACTTACTACCAACTATGCTACGCAGACATTATTGAAAGCTGGTCAATTGAAAGTATTTATTAATGAGTGTGGGGCACGTGCCCCACACTCATTACACTGTAGATCCGCCCCTGATTACGACACTTCTGACACTGCAGAAGCTTAAAGCTTTCTAATCATTTTGTATGTACAAAATTAAATTTAACATATCCAATGTCCTAATTGTCAATGATGGTCACAGTATCATACTATATGATAAAACCAAAACATTCATGATTCATAACACTTCTTCCTGTCTTTCTTATCTTGGGACTACTAAAATATGGAACCATAATCATACTATTTCAGGCCATCTATTTCAAGATACATATAATTTCATACTAACCGATCAGACTAAACCTAGATTGTGCAACTAAATTAACCAAATCTTGAGGCAGACCAATCGAACAAGATACTCTTCCCTACCACTTTCTTTACTCTAGAAAACAACCATAGAAGAACTCTGAATAGCTCTTTGGCATGTGACTTAAAGATAGCAAAAGCGGATGCCATTGGCTGGCCAAAAAAAAAAATCATCCACCACTTTGCGAGTAGGGTAAAGAAAAGGAGAAAAAAGCACAAGAAGCTAAAAACATATCACCAAATCTATCAAGTCTCTAAAAGCATTAAGCATTATCTTAAATTTTTTAAAGGGATTCTCATAGCATACTTCATATCAAATGTTTTGAGTTGTAAGTTTAAGGCAATGAAAGTGAGTAACACTTTTTATTTTTGGCTATGAAAAGTGAGTAACACTTTTTTAGTCACTGGAAATGAGAGAAGCTTCTAGTGAATGGAGTTGAAGTAAACCATATTAGATTCATACATTTAATTTTAGATGTGCTTGGATTAATTTGTTTAAACGAGTGGTAAACAAAGAATACGTGATACGAGAGAGATTAATACAGTAGGTAACACAATTATGAACTTTTCATCAAACAATAAAGTTGCATACAAACAAGAACCAAGGGAAAGAAATTGCAAAAGTACTCGGATTTAGCCCAAAGATCCAAAAGATAGGACATTCAATAGTTTATTAGCTACTAAGTTGCTTCATCTTTATCACACCAACTGCTCCAATACTTTTGAGGTTTTCCATGTTTAAAGCAGCAACATACAAGAATATGAATTCCAAGGTCAGACACTTAAAATCCTTACATAACTAACTAGATCGGTTCTTGGTTCCTGCAAACTCATCTGAATGCAAGAAAGTAGATATAACAGCAAAAACTCCCATCAAATACTTTAAAGAGCAAGGATGATTGAGTCAGAAACATACCTTTGCAACACATATCATGAGATATTCAAACTGTTACGGATAGAGCTTGTTCAATGATGAAGGGACCTGTCAAAGTAAGCACATGATTAGACCACAAGAGCCTCCCATTAACAAATCCTTCTTCTGCCCTCTCCAATGCAATCTCTGTACACCAAATCTCCGCTGGACACTTTGTAAGGTCGACAAACAGAATCGCAAGACGCCCACCAAGATTCACCATTGTACAACCTTCATACACCTCACGTAAATCTTGAAGACCCAACAAGAGTCCCCATTTCCTCACACTTAGATCATATACAACCATATTGTCCCGGAGACGAAAAAACGCGTAAAACATGTTATCAATGACGCAACGACCCTTCATCATCCAGGATGACACCAACAACAAGTCTCTTCCGATTCTACCTTCTTCAGGATCGTAAACAAAACTACTCCTATCACCATATCCGTAAATCATACCATTCATCACAACACTACTGCTCGTCTTCCCGTGCAGGTCTATGTCTTCATCACAAAGACTCGGAAGAGACTCCCAAGTTCGCGTCTTGAAGTTGAAAGCCTCAACCCTGTTGATAGACTGAGTGTTACAACCACCAACAACATACAATTTCCCGTCAATGAATCCCACGGCGGCGCAATTGCGTGGCTCCTTCATGTTAGGGAGGAATGTACTAGTATGAGATCTACAATCAATAACAGAGACAATGGATATTGGTTCCCCGTTGATGCATCCACCAATGACATAAATCTCAGAACCGGCCGAGATAATACTTGCTCCAGAGCTAGGAATTGAAGGGAACGACGGAACCGGAACTAATCTATGGCTAAGCTCCGTTGTTCCAAAGGGTTTCAGATTGAGTGTGTACCAGCTAAGGGCTTTTGTATCTTGTGATCTAATCGCAACGTACAGGACATTTTCAGTGCGGCGAATCACTGACCTTTCGATGTAGATGTCCGGCGAAGCGATGAGACGCCTGAAGTTCCTCGAGACGAGTGAAATCGCCGGGTAGTAACATCTCGGTACGCGTGCGAAGCAATTCACAGCGATTTCATCATAAAGTGGTTCCAGAGACGAAGAATAAGAAGACGATGACGCCGATTCAATTGGTTTCTTACCGGACGATTCTCCGACGAACGAGCCATCGGAACTCGCGGCGGAATGTGACATTATCGCAGAGCAAGGGGAAGAATGAAAGGCTCCCCCCCCCTAAAAATATCTATTGATTCTTCCTAATGGGCTTAGGCCCAATTCTATCAAATAGGCCTCATTTCTACATTTGTTCTACTGTACGTAGAAGACATGTTTGTAATTGTAAATTGTGCGCACTAAAGACATGTTTGCAGACTGCAGAGGTTTCAATTTCATGGTCTGATTCATGCACATATGTAATAAGAAGATATCAATACTAAACTAGATTAGTAGCTTAATGTCAAGAAAGAACAATACTGAAAGCGCTGCACCTAAACATGAGCAACGAACTCACATGTATAAAGTGAAAGTAGTCTCCAACAACATAATACAAAGCTGGACCTGTTTCCCCCAAAAAATAAGCTTGAATACAGATGCCTTTTGCAAATGAACAAATGATACAGCAGGCTTTAGACATTGTACATAAGACAACTGATCCTTGCTCGTGAACTCGCAACAGTAGACTGAAACCTTTTTTTCCACTGCCTCTTACGACCGTGACAAGACGCCTTTTGAACTGCAAGTATGCAGTAAACCTAAAACGTTAGGCTTGTTTTCTCATCATATGCATTTTTCTCAGCCGTGTTTTGCTTCTTTCCAATATTGAATGACCAAATATTTTCTGTTTTTGTTATGGCTTATGATGAATCTTGCAATAGTTATTGGATGATGAATGACATGTGTAGTTGAGATTTTGAATAAGATAATTTTTTGATTAATGAATCAAAGTCAAACCTTGGTATTGTCCCACCGCGACGTGGATCAGACTCTGTTGCTTGTCGGAGAGCCCTTGCAAAGGCCTTAAAAGTCGCTTCTATTATGTGATGAGAGTTTCTACCGGCAAGCTGTCATAACAAATAGAAATAAGAGATAATAGTAAAAAGAAAAAAGTTTGCCAAAGACTCATGACACATCAATTTGCTATTATTTTTCTTGTTTGCTTTACGAAAGATTGGAATCGTGATACCTGTCGGATGTGAAGTGTCATACCAGAAGTATTCACTAATGACTGGAAGAAATGCTCCACCAACTAAATGGAAGAAGAAGATTCGTTTAGTGCTTAGAAAAACCAAGAAAATGAAAACTAAAGAAAAATTTGAAACTAATTGGACCTGAGTGTCGTAAGTTCCTACTCTCTGAGTTGGAATCTCCAAGTTGTAGCCAAGATATGGTCGACCAGATAAATCCTGCCATATTTTCATCCATCATCAACAGAAATAACACCGGGAACTCAACTAGATAGATGCAACACTAAGTTCATAGATTGTCTAATACCAGGGAAACATGTATAAGTGCTTCATCAAGAGGAGCTGTAAAATCGCCAAAACGATTAATCCCTTTCCGCTCCCCAAGTGCATTTAACAAAGCCTGACGCAATCACAACGAATCGTTAACTCGATTCAACTTACTGAATAGAAGAGAATGAAAAAAAGCAGTTCCACTACTTACGGTTCCAATGGCAAGAGCAACATCTTCATTAGTATGATGATCGTCGATGTGAGTGTCACCGGTAGCTCTTACGTGTACATCGAACAAGCCATGTGAAGCAAGTTGCTAAAACAAAGAATCACAAGCACTTAAAAATCAAAAAATTCCAAGAAAAATGAACAGATTCATAAGTGTTGAAGCTCTTGCCAAATAGTTTACACTTACATCTAACATATGATCAAGAAAAGGGATCCCAGTAGAGCTATCAGCGACTCCATTACCATCCAAATTAATCTTTACAGATACATTTGTTTCCTTTGTTTCTCTCTTCACTTCACCTATCCGAGCTGATCGAATAAACAAAAAAAGGAAATCAGGAAATGAATAGTGAAATTTGAAATTTCCTCTCTCAGCTTAGTTAGAGAATTAAAACCTGATTCGATCGGAGAAGAGGTAGTAATCGCCGGAAAACCGTTACCTCCGGGAGGAGGAGGAGGAGAAGCACAGGAGATAGATTGAAGACGGTGAGAATCAGACTCCATCCGTAGGAGTCGAGGAGGAGGAGAGGAAGAAGCAATTGATGTTCGTCGAGGAGGAAGTAAAACCCTAGAGCCGAGATGTGGTCTCAGAAGTTGAGCCGGCGAAGAAGAGAGCTCCATTGGTAGAAGAGACAAGTGTGACAGAGAGACCCACTTGACTTTTGCTATTGTAAAATCCAAACGGTGTCGTATTTGTTTCGTTGAATATATTGTAAATGAAATCTTAACCGCTTTGCTCTTGTAGCTTGAGTGGTCTGCGAAGGCATTTTCAAAATGCAACGCGTGACATGTTCGATGCTTACTTAGAGCAAGGCATATGAGACAGAGAGTATTATTAATTTATATAGAGGTTTTACTGTATATAATCTCAAATGAGGTATTCTAAAATACCTTTTTTTTCTTCAATAGAAATAGGAAGAAAACAAAATAAACCAAAAGAGATCAATAATGATAGGTGCGTGCACAAGTATTATACTAAAGAATGGGAAACAATGTTTGCCTTTGCTCATGTAGCGTAGTGGTCTGCGGAAGTCACTGTGGAGTGCACCGTGTGACGTGTTCGATGCTTGGAGCAAAGGCATTGAGAGAGAGAGAGAGAGAGAAGAAGAGAGAGATTGATGAATTAATCAGTGAAACCTCTATAAATAAATAACTCGATAATTTAGAGGTTTTACGGTTATACAGAAGAGTTATTTAAAATTTAGGCATTAAAACACAAGTTCCTTTCGGATTTAGGCATATACGAAATGGTCTTCGTATTTAGGTATTTCTCTCTTGTGAGAAGACGCTTTCACCCTTTCTTTGATGACATCATCCATATCACAAAGGTTTACGTTCGCCTCCGGATGATATTCGAAAGAGGAGAATACAATTCTCTGTCACCCTTTCACCCAAGCGATGCTCTCCAAGCCTTGTCTCTATAATCCAACGAAACATTATGATGGCCTTCTAGTGAAGACGCGATCTGTCGAAGTTCTTGAACTTTTTGGTGATGTTTGCAGAGAGGTTTCTCAGAGATCTCGAAGAAACTGTTCGCAATTAGGGCCGCCGTTAGAGACTTCCATGTCTTCTTAATGGGATTGATAAGAACTGGAGTGAGACTCGCTGTGAAAGATATAGGCAAATCACTGATTTCAGCGAAGGGTTCATACGAAAACTGGTACTTAACTGAAATTACTTTTAATTTTCTTTGTCTTTTTAGCAATATATTTGTCTTCTCTTAAGTTTGTCTGCTTGTTTTGTTTTTTAGAATTTCATGTGACTTTTGATGGATCATAGGGATAATTTCCAAATATGCGAAGGTGAAGATGAGTAGTGGAAGGAGCGTTTCCTGTGTCGATGGCTCTGTATTAAGAATGCGGTAATGGAAGAGGAAGGGTTTATGGGTTCGATGTGAAGCCATCAATGATTAGAAATTCCAATTGAAGGTAAATAAGCCAATTTTGTGCTCTGATTTTGGTCTGATCATGGAAATAGAGCTGTATGCGTTAACCCACTTCTCGTTTTCTTCGAATCACCAAACTCCAGTTTCGTAGTTAGTTGGTACTTGTATTGTTAAACTTTTTGAACCTATTTAATGTGTACGAGTCTCTAAACTCATCTTTTTAACTCGTTTCAGTTTCAACAATGGCTAAGGAATAAAACTCTTTGTCCGAAGGTAAGTATAACATAATATTTTGCAATGTTCATTTTCTCACTGCGAGTTTAATTGGTTTTTCCTTTGGGTTCATTCATATGTCTTGGATTTAGGAGATAGTTTAAATATCACCACAAAGTTAAATTGGTTTCCTTTGGGTTCTCCATATGTCTTGGCTTTAGGAGATAGTTTTGAACACAAACACCTCGTTATATTCGTTTCCCTTGGGTTCTCCATATGTCTTGGCTTTAGGGTATAGTTTTGAACACAAACACCTCGTTATATTTGTTTCCCTTGGGTTCATTCATCCATCTTGGCTTAGGGTATAGTTTTAAACACCATTGCATCGTTGTGGGTTCATTCAACCGTATTGGCATTAGGGTATATAGTTTTGAAGACCGACGCCCAAAAAAGTGAACACGCATCATGTCGCCTTGATAGACAAAAGTTTGAGATATCTCCAACATATTCTGGTTTCCTAAGTTCTAAACGCTTGGTTGGGTAAACTATGCTGATATGAAATTATGGAAGTGAAACACATATTGAATTTGTGGAGTTACGACAATACACTAATTCTCTTTGATGGAAGGTGTTCACTTTCTTCCTTTCTTTTACAGTCTCCTTAGTTTCAGCTAAAGATAAATTCATATAAGATGGGGATATATGGACGTGGACGAACAGATCAAGAAGAATGGAGAGTTTCTCACTTAATCTCTCGACCAAACATCTGGGGTTCTAACAATGTGTTTTGATGGACAAGAACATGTTATAAACTTTTTTTGTATGTCCATGAAACAAAAGTTATATTTCATTACTTTGCTTGACAAAATCCACAATCAAACTTAAACGTAACTACAAATTAGAATGAGGACAAGTCGAACCTTCAAGCTCGCTGGATTTTTGTGAAGCTTCTTTTGAAGAGACTCCCTCTCTTCTCTGACGTCATGTCCAAAAAATTTGACTCACAGACAAAAGGGCAAAAAAGCCATCAACAGTGATGTTTGTGTGTACTGTTATACCTTTCACTATTCTAATGCCTAAATCTGAATATCACTCCTAACAAGTGCCTGTTTTTATAAATTTCTCTATACAAAATCATATGAGGTATTATAAAATACCTTTTTTTTACTTTTCTAAATTGAAATTGATGGAAATGTTAGTTTAATTTGTTTGAAAGGAAACAAGGCTTGCCTTGTCTCAAGTAGCTTGTTTGGTCAGTGAAGGCACTTTAATGCGTAACGCATGACTAGTTCGATGCTCGAGAAAGGCGTTGAGAGAGGAGATCAAGATCAAAGCTTAATAATGATAATAATAATAATCGTTCATAATCATATGAGGTATTCTAAAATACCTTCTTTTATTTTTGTAAACAACAAAATTAATAAAAGAAATAAGCTTACGTGATGTGGCTGAATTTTCTCAAACTAATTGTTCTATTCTACCAAACATATATCATTTAGGTGAGTTTTGCAGATTTGATATAAAGTTATGTTATTTCTGAGTCATGAGATCAACTATTTGGGAGAAAAATGCAACGATTAAAACACTTCACAAAACAATATTATACAAATAATGCTATAATTAGTATGCACTTAAGCACTTCACCTAACAAATGGTGGGCAAACACAAAGAGGAATAAATGAAATGATATCACAAAGAGAGAGATAGCAAATAAACCTGATCACTTCAATAATTTGTACATTGAACTTGATCACTTCAATAATTTGTTGTTTCGTGAAAGTGACAACGTCTAATAAAGTTCTTATTTTCTACTTCGGTAGCCATTACATAATGGCTCTTACATTATCTAAAGTCTAAAGATAAACACTTCAAATCATTGGAGGTGATAAGAAAAATAATTATCTAAAATGTAATAAAATTGTTGCTGAAAACCAAAAACTAAAATAAACCTTGTAAATGGTCAATACATTGGACTATATTGTTCTCTTTTTCAGAAGAAATGATTTTTAACTCAAAAGTTGACAGAAAAAATTAATAATTTTAAAGTTTTACAAACGTATAAAAACCATTACTTTATTTTATAATATTCAGTATTTTAAGTCGCTTATAGGATAAAATTAATAATGAAATGAAAAACATATATTTTTATGAACAATATTTTTTTTTTTTAAAAGAACTAGGAGAGTAATTTTAATTATTATTCTTAAACATTAAGAACATACCTTTATTATTCTTTTTTTTTTTTGACTAATACCTTTCTTATTCTGTTATTCTATAACTCAAATACAGTAGTTGACTACTTGACTGTTTCATTTAATTTTAAGTCTGACTAATTATAACAACATAGAAAAATTACATAACCTTTACATAGAAAATAATTAAAAATTCAGATATGGTTTGTGAATATATATAAATGTAATAAGTTTTTTACTATAGTAAGATTATAACTAGCTAAAACAGTAGTATAAATGTTGACCAAAAAAAAAAAAGAGAGAGTAGTATAAATAAGTGTTAAAAGATGGCCACTATCAAATTAACCCTCTTCACTAAAAAATCAGAAGAAGCTCCAAAAGAAGCTCTCTCCAAATATCTAAAATTTCGTACGGGTTCCTCTGACGGGAGCGATGGAAATTGACGGTGGAGATCGCAATTCCGGTGACCGGCCGATCATCATGGTCACAAACGACGACGGTATCGACGCGCCTGGCTTGCGTTCCCTGGTTCACGTCCTCGTCTCCACCAACCTCTACGATGTTCGCGTCTGCGCTCCTGATTCGTACGTTTACTCCTCTAATTACTTTTTTCGATAGAAAATGTTGCTTAATCGTCTTTGATATTACGATCGAACTCGCTCTCTTTGTGTTGATGATGAATTGAATTTCACCAAATAGCGATTCGAGTTTCGTGGAACTCGTTTTTGAAATGCTTGTCGTTTGATATGTAGAAATCTGGAAATTGCTCTACATTAGGATTTTGATTTGCTTATTTTTCTCTGACGTATATGTACGGAGATGAGAATTGTCTTGTGTTGATGTGTTTTGGATTTGCTTCATACGAATTGTTGTTTGATTTGTGGAGATTATGTGTAACTCTTACTTGTTATTGCATTTTCCAGGGAGAAATCTGCTGTTAGTCACAGTATCATATGGAATAGACCACTTACTGCAAAACGAGTTGAAATTGATGGAGCTACAGCCTATGCTGTTGATGGTTCGCTCTCTTTTGCTATATGAGTTTATACGGTTTACCTTGTTTAGGATATGATATTGGTTGTTTTTTTGTCACATATGTTGGCTCTTGTCCTTTATGTCATCTGGATAACTTGGTTCTGTATTCTCTGAAGGAACCCCTGCGGATTGCACTGGTTTGGGCTTATCCGAGGCACTCTTCCCTTCTCTTCCTGACCTGGTAAACCATATTATGCTGCAAATTATTTGAGTGTCGCTGTAAAAGCCTTTTAATCTGTGTCTCACAACAGTTACTTCTACTTATTGTTTAGGAAACATCTATGATCTCTTGGTCTATGTAGTATTCCGTGTTTTTTTTTTACTTTCTTTCTGGAGATTTTGATGTTTGTTTCTTTCTCCTTGCAGGTTCTTAGTGGTATTAACGTCGGTAGCAACTGTGGATATAACATGTCTGTGAACATTCCCTGTTTCCCCTTGTTCTGGATTCTTATTTCCTTACTGTGTTATGTTTTGTACCGATTATTAGGGTGTTACTGTTATTGTCCGTTTGAAATTTTGCATTTAAGCTCCATAAAACTACCAAGATCATTGAAAATTCGTTTAGGATTAGAACAACATTCTGAGAATATAGAAGGAGAAACACTAGTTAGAATGTTTCACTGGCAACCAGACTTCTTCTCTAGCCAATTAAATTGTTTTACACCCTGTTATGCTTGTGTGGTTCCTGCCTGAGTTTATCAAACTAGCACTTACCTGGTTTTTAATTCCGTCACAGTGTCTATTCTGGAACTGTTGCTGGTGCTCGTGAAGCCTTCCTTTATGATGTGCCTTCTGCCTCCATTTCATACGATTTTGATTGGTGAGAGTATAAGTAACTAATTTGAATTATGATATTATGTATGCTATTTCTTCTATGTTTATATCACCCTCTTAACTTTTTCTTTAGCCTTCATACAGTGTTGTTGATATTATCTTCTCTTTTTGCCTCTAATGCCTTCTCTTTTATTCATTCTTAATGCTCCAGGAAACAAAAAGAGGTGAATGCTAATGATTTTGTCCTTTCTGCCCAAGCTTGCTTGCCTATTATCAACGGCATACTCAGTGCGGTCAAGAACAAAACTCATCCTATGAAATGCTTTCTGAATATCGATTTGCCGACTGATATAGCTAATCATAAGGTAAGTCTCATCTCAGCTTTCAATGATATTCTCGTATGCCTACACCTAACTGTATATCTGAGTTTTGTATGTCTGATTCTTCTTTCCAAATGAAAGGGATACAAACTAACTAAACAAGGTAAAAGCATGAACAAAATGGGATGGAGACAAGTGGAAGAGGATGCACAAGGACCGAAGATGTTATCAACAATGACAATGGAAACAGAGTCAGGAGTTGTCTCATCAGACAACGACACATCTGTTCATTCAAAAGAGAGCCGCTTATTCAAGAGAGAGGTATCGTTAATGAATCTGTCACTATTGTTTCAGCTCTTACTAGCTTTTGTATTCATGAAACTGTGTCCCTTCTTGCTCTTTTGGTTTTTAGGTAAGGGATAGGATAACTGAGGAAGGGACTGATTCTCACGTCCTGAAAGAAGGATATGTAAGCATATCCGCATTACCGCATAATAATTTTCTCTTAACTCGTGTCCATACCTTGTCCAAACTTGAGAAAGTAACAAACGCTTCTTTTCAACTGCAGATTACGGTGACACCCCTTGGAGCTCTCTCTCAAACTGATGTGGACTGCCAAAATTACTACAAAGAGTGGCTTCCCAAGATTACGAACCAGTCATGTTCCTCATCCCTGTGATGACACAACTTGAAAAAAAAAAAAAAAACTCTATTAAGTTACCCATTGTGGATCACACTACAATTTGTGGTAGACCTATTTAATTACTATTATTATTATCAGTTCTAGTTGTTTAGTTATATGTTGTGAGTAGAAAAGTCTCTGTTGTTCTGAGTCCATGTTTGGAACATCAAGGATTTTTCAAACTCTATTTCTCTTAAAAAAACATATAAAAAATGACTTTTATATAATCTCTTTTAGAGTTCTTCCTATTCACTTTCCTATATTCAAAAAACATACAGTGTTTATATATTAGCTTTATACTGTAGAATTTAGTTAACGTGGACATGATATTGCTTTTTTTATCTTGATAACGTATTCTATATATATTAATTTCTAATCAATTTGTAATTTGTGCGTTTAGAATTTAGAAAACGTAAACAACTTTAGATTGCAAATAACATCATCATGTGTGCTAGTGGGGAATTAGTAGTCATCATCTTGTATAATCCTTGGTTTATACTTCAAGTTATGATCACCTTATATTTTATTATTCATACATCATCCCATTCGAATAATAAGTTTTGCTCCCTTGTAGGAGAAGAAAGAGCATAAAATATTTCACGTCATAATTATTTTTCATCTTTACGTTTCTCATTTTAATGGGTCTCATTAGACGACTTTCCAAGTCGGACTATATGTGTATTTATTAATGTTATCGACGCAACTACAAAACATATAGGTGCATGCATATAAATGCTTTGTTGTCGTCTTCTTCAATAACAACTCCATCAGTTTCTTTCCTTCAATGATATATATCTAATAAAAATTTTGACCATAACTTTCTCCATCAATGAACACACCTATACTTGCCCTAGTTTGTCTCCTACAATGTCTTTACACTCTTGGCCTCCATTTCCACCCACTTGATCCCTTAACTCCCCAAGAAATCAATAAAACAAGCTCCATCGTCAAGAACTCTCATCTAGGCAATCTCAAAGATCTCACATTTCACTACCTCGACCTCGACGAACCAAACAAGAAGCAAGTCCTCAGATGGCTATCACCAAATCCATTCAAGAAACCACCACCTCCACGTCGTCGTTCACTCGTGGTGGTTCGTGCCGGTGGTCAAACCCACGAGCTCATCATCGACCTAGAAATTAGCAAGATCGTATCCTCTCGGATCTACACTGGCCATGGCTTTCCTTCATTCACATTCATAGAGCTTTTCAAAGCAAGCAAGCTTCCTCTAACTTACCCCTCTTTCAAGAAATCGATTCTTGATCGAGACCTAAACATCTCCGAGGTTTCTTGCATCCCTTTCACCGTTGGATGGTACGGAGAAACCACCACGAGACGCGAAGTCAAAGCCTCTTGCTTTTACAGAGACGGATCAGTTAACGTCTTCACAAGACCCATCGAAGGGATCACCATAACTATAGACATTGACTCAATGCGAGTCGTGAAGTACTCCGACAGATTCAGAAAGCCTCTCCCTGACAAAGAAGGTAACGACTTTAGAACCAAACACAAACCTTTCCCATTCTCTTGCAACGTCTCCGACACAGGCTTCGAGATACTCAACAATAGAGTCAAGTGGGCTAACTGGAAATTCCACGTCGGATTCACAGCAAGAGCTGGAGTAACCATATCGACAGCTTCGGTTCTTGACCCAAGAACCAAAAAGTTCCGACGAGTCATGTACAGAGGACACGTCTCAGAGACTTTTGTTCCTTACATGGACCCAACCTACGAGTGGTACTTCCGTACGTTCATGGACATCGGAGAGTTCGGTTTCGGGAAATCCGCCGTGAATCTTCAGCCACTCATTGACTGCCCACAAAACGCTGCGTTTTTAGATGGATACGTTTCGGGACCAGACGGTACAGCTCAGAGGATGACCAATGTAATGTGTGTCTTTGAAAAAAACAGTTATGGTGCTTCTTTCAGACATACCGAGATTAATGTTCCAGGACAAGTGGTAAACTTCTAAATCCAGCTTATCCCTTTACAAATATGCAATAATATATATTTCTTGAAAACTTTATTAATTCTTTTTGCAGATAACTAGTGGAGAAGCTGATATTAGTTTAGTGGTTAGAATGGTGGCCACACTTGGGAACTATGATTACATCGTCGATTGGGAATTTAAAAAGAATGGAGCCATTAGAGTTGGGGTGCGTACTCTTTACTTCATTTTTATATATATATTCAACTTTTTGAGTTGTTATAAGTGTTTTTATAACCATTAATCTATTAATATGGTATTTAACTTTTCTAAGTAATTGACTCTTCTTGGGTTGGTATATATATTTGAATATATAGGTGGGTTTGACTGGAGTTTTAGAGGTGAAAGCTACGTCGTACACTTCAAACGATCAGATCAAAGACTGCGTTTACGGTACTTTGGTGGCTAAGAACACCATAGCCGTTAACCACGACCATTACCTAACGTACTACTTAGACCTAGACGTTGACGGCAACGGTAACTCCTTGGTGAAAGCCAAACTCAAAACGGTTAGAGTAACGGACGCTAACGAAACGTCTTCTCCGAAGAAGAGTTACTGGACGGTGGTGAAAGAGACGGCGAAAACGGAAGCTGACGGTAGGGTTAAGCTAGGCTCAGAGCCGGTTGAGTTATTAATAGTTAACCCTAACAAGAAGACAAGAATAGGAAACAATGTTGGTTACCGGCTGATACCGGAGCATTTACCAGTTACCTCTCTTTTAACCGAGGATGATTACCCGGAGATAAGAGCCGGTTACACGAAGTATCCGGTTTGGGTGACTGCTTATAACCGGTCAGAGAGATGGGCAGGTGGGTTTTATAGCGATAGGAGCCGTGGAGATGACGGCTTAGCTGTATGGAGTAGTAGGTAATTACGTAATTAAGTCAAACTAATTTAAAGTATTTTTGATAATGCGATTTAAAGGGAATAATATGTTTGTGTAATGGGTTTTGTCTTGATGGGAACAGGAAGAGAGAGATAGAGAACAAAGACATAGTGATGTGGTACAACGTTGGGTTTCATCACATTCCATACCAAGAGGATTTTCCGGTTATGCCAACTCTTCACGGTGGATTTACTCTTCGACCTTCTAATTTTTTCGATAATGATCCTTTACTCGGGTAATTATATATATGGTTTCATGATGACAAAAAAAAAACAAAAAAAACATATATGGTTTCACATAAACAAATTGTTTTTTTTTTATGTATTTTTACTTTCGAATTTTATTTTCCGTTAGAGGTAAATTTATTTCCGAATTTGAGTTTTATCCGATCTAGTGAAAAACTAAAAATGTTAACTGGATCGTGGTTTCATGTAACTACATTAATGATCTAAACCTGATTCTTGCTCGAAATTGTTTTAAATCTTTTTTTTTTCCGGTTAAAATATGTTTTGAAAAGTAATTTTAAAAACTTTGATTTTCCTAACTGATATGAGAGTTTTCTTTGAAATAATCGATCTTAGATTTGGTATGAATTCAATTCGAAAAAGTAGAATTTATGTGTGTGAGGTTTCAAAAAGGTATTGTATAGAAAAATTCGACAATCGACACTAACTAAATTCCAAATCAAGCCTTAAATTTGAAAAAAAACATGTTATTTAATTTTAATTGGATGATGTTTAAGTACAATACATGCAATATTTTTTTTTGTTTATTGTTGGGTAAAAATAATTCATCGACCTATCAACGTTTCACAGTTGTTAAACACATGGACAATTGTAATTAGGGTTAAGTTATACTCTTTATCAATAGATGATCCCTCAAGGGGGAAAAGAGACACCAGAACTGAGAGCTAGTAGTACTACCAACTTAGCTAAACCTCTAAGACCGCCGCAACCAACTCAAGAACATGATTAGGTTTCATAGTTGATTAGTGGTGCCTTTGTTCTTGTAATTGTTATCAACATCTTAATCAATAAACAAAGACTTTTCGACCTAGATTTTTTTTGTTTTCTGTATACTGTCACGAAACAGTTCCTTTTGGTCGAACATTTATTTATAAAGCAAATTAATCATGAGTTTAAATGTTAACTAGGAGAGACTTGTTAGCTATAATTAAACTCATGAGTTTAATTATTAACTAGGTGACTTATCATAATATGATTTTTAACAAAGACCACTATCTTAATATGAGCATTAGTCAGTAAAAAACTCTATAAAACCACCTATATATATATATGATTTGTAACTTTAAAAACATATATAGATGTCAGTGAAAGAGACATCATTAGCCGATGTACCAAAACTCACACTCAACGTTCAACTTTGGCTCTCTGAATCTAATGAATACCCTAAACTAAAGGATCAAGTTCACTAATTTGAATCAAGTCACAATTAAGATCACTCACCATATAAACATAATATATATTGTCATATCATTCTTAAGATTACTCTATTTCTGACCCAACAAAAAGAATGATTACTCTATCATCATGCAAATAAAAGCATATATATGTAATGAAAATAATCCTCAATAGCAAATATATTAAGCTCAAAGAGCTAATTCTGAACAAATAGATATTATCCTTACAGACCCAATAGTTTGATCATTATTATTTAGAATATGAAAGAAATAAAAGAGAAGTTTAAGCAAACCATGATGAAATCATAGATCGATAAAACATGGCATCTTAACTTATGCCAAAATGTTACTTAGTTCTTCGAGTCCTCAGAAATGTCATCAGCATCATCATCATCTTTGATGGCTTTGGTAGCAACTGAAATTTTGCAATATAGAATCACAAATTTATTTTCTACTTTTCTCAAAATACTTGTAATAAGATTACTATGAAAAGTCTAATAGAATCACAAATATATTAAAAGTCTAACTGTTCTTACCGGTGTCGTCGTTGATAGTAGTAACTTCTTCAATTTCGTTGTTATCATTTCCCACATTGGTAACTTTAGTTGCATTGTTGTCATTTCCCACATTAGTAACTTCAATTACGTTATTGTTGTCATCATCATTGACCTGTAAAGCAAAGAAAATTATACTTGAATTAAAGTATGTACAAGTTTCACATTCATGCATGTACATGTTTCATATTTATGCATGGTACAAATTTTATCTTCTTCACAAAAAATAAACCTACAGTTAATTAATTTTTTAGTATAAATGCGTTAGAAAACTATTTTTGTCGTTCGTTCCAGTCCGCAACTAGTCAAATATGTAAACAACTATCCCTTGAGTTGGCTCTCGTGAGTTAATCCAAGTCTTTTTGATGTTAAAAAAAAAAAACTATTTTCGTCTATAAACGCACCTCTATGAATATAAATATGTGAAAACAATATTCTCAAAAAATAGAATATCGAATAATGTGTGTGCTCTTGCATAAATAGTATATAATATAGGTCATAGAGGTGCGTTTACAAAAAAAAAAAAATATAGGTCAAAACATACAATTTTAAGATTCAATAACGCACCTCAACGGTCACAACTGGTGGGATTGGAAAGGCCGAATGTTCCTGTGATAAAATTGGTATCATTGTTGTTATCTTGGACATTTTCAATAAACTCAAAAATATTTCTTAACATTAATCTTAATATATCTTACAGTATGATCACTTTTAGATCAATTAGTTGTTGGTAAATAATTTGATATTTATCATAACTATACAGAATATTGGTAAGCTAAACAAATGCTCATATGCTATAAATAAAATATTTGATTTTGTAACGCACCTCAATGGTAAAAATTTGTTGGTTTGGAAAGACCCGACGTCCCTGTAATAAATTTGTATCATTGTTATTTACCTTTATACACTAACCTTTCAGTGAACTCGCAAAACAATTTCTAAGGTATATATGTGTGTGTGAATAATATTTTTATACTTTCTACAATTTTTAGGAATACCTTAATTTTCATAATTTCAACCACTGTTTCCCTTCTTTCTATCATATTAGTATGATATAATGTGATACAAATAAATTCTGAAACAATATTAAACTACATTTAAGTTTGAGAAATAAAAAGTGCAATACGTTAAAACTTACAGAACCATTTCTCCGTAGCATTGGACGACGCTGACTAGCAGCAGGGAGAGCAAGAACCTACTCGTTAAAATCAAATTGAACAATGTTAGCCTTTTTCATGTATCATTAGTTCTAGCTATGCCTCCATTAGTTAAATGATACATCATGTTGCTTTTGTGTGTAAAAAAAAAAAATATTTCACTCAAAATTTAAGAAAGAAAGTCAAACAAAAAATGTATATTCATTATAAGACCAAACAAAAAGCTAAATTTGAAAACAGAAGAAAGAAGAAGTGCACAAAACATTTGATGAAGATGATCAAGCATATCGTGAAAGCTCAAATCATATTGTTTTAGTGAAAACAAACGTAGATTTGATTGCTTTCCCGCGCAATCAATCATGTATTTCATTCAAATTTATGCGTGAAAATTCAAACTAAATCTCTATATTTTTTAAAAGGTAATTTTTTTTTATGAACCACACTATTTAAAAAGACAAAAAACCTAGATTCAATAATAATACAAAGAAAAAAATATTGTAATATACTTGTTTGCGAGCGCAAACAATGAAGATTTCTCATTCAAATTTTGCGAGGCAAAGTTAAAACAAAATCTGTATATTTTCTTCATTCAGTTGGTTAAAATTTTGATTAACTATACTATCTTAGATCAAATATAAAACTTACATCCAATGCACATTCTTCACAAATCAACACAAATAATAATGATAAGAAATGAAAGTATCAATGGGTAAGAATTTTTGTATAGCATAGATTGAAATATACCACAGATCGTTGTCGTTCAGGCTGGGATGGAGTTTGGGATTGATTATCCATGTTGGAGATTCGAAGTCTTTTTTTTTGTTTGAAATGTTATTTGAGAGTGAGGATGAAGATGAGAACTCAAAGTGATAATGAGAGGAGCTTTATAAATACATTTTTATGTATTAAATTTGTTTCCACCTATAATAAGATTATTACATTCCAACTTTGGATTTTTTTTCTCTTTTGAACATTTGGAAAGTAATCTATCATTTTTTTGACTTTGAAAGTCTCTCTATCATCCCTTTTTGGTAATGCATTTCTAAATCAAAACCAAAAATAAAAATAAAAATAAATAGCTATTGAACTAAATGGTCTTCTATTTTTTTTTTTTTTATTGAATTTGAACCCGGCCTGACTCAGGCCCATTAAAACTCATTGTCTCTGTTTTACTATTGTGAAGACTGAAATGGGCTTTAAGTCCAATGACCTCCTAACTCCTAACCAAAGACTCTACGTAAAGCAGAGGCTTTTCTGAATTATGGGTTGGTAACTTTTCCAATTGCGTCTCCTATCAAATCTCTGATTCCTCCATATCTCTCTGTCTTCTACAAAGACCAGATCTCTCATCTCTGTGTTTTGTTGGTTTACTCATCATCTCAACCAAAGCCCACACGTCACGTTAGAAAAAAAGAAAAAAAAAAAGCCAAAACATTTATAAACAAAAGTCGAAAAATTGTTTTTTTTTTTTTTTTTTTCTTTCTCCAAGCAATCTATTTCTCTTTATTACCCATCTTCAATTCGACCGAACCCATGTTCTGAAATCCTTCAAGACATTGGAATCTATGTTAAAAATCCCTTTTTTATTCCGTTTGAGATATAGTTATTGTTAGTTGGGTGACGCAACTAGGTTACACAACATACAGACATGGGATCCGCTGCGGTTGCAAGTTCTTCTTCTGATGTTGCTGTCTCAGGCAAGTTTCTTCCTTTTTTAGGTTTTCGATTTTTGACCTTTTGATTATCTGTTCATTAGATTTTTACCCAATTCGTTCCGGATCAGGGAAGAGAATTTGGAACTAGAAGGTTTGGTTATAGTTTCGAGATCTGGTTCATGGCTTTTTGATTTGTTTGGTGTGGAATCAATAAGGATTTTGAGTATTGGGTGATGTGTATCGATTAGATTTAACCTTTTTAGATTAGTGGTGATATTGGATTAGTCATGAATCTTTCTAAGCTTAGCCTTTGCTCTGAATTGTAGATTTCAGACAATCTGAGACTCATTTTTGTCTGTGGTAAAACTTGCAGCTCTACGTGAGAAGCATGAGAAGGAAGTAGAGAATCTAACATTGACGACACAACCTTTGAATACATTGAAGTTGTTTGTTGAGGCTACTGTTCAGTACATCAAGCGATCGGTGTCATATCTATTGGCTCATGGAGGTTGGTTCATACTTATAACCACTTTGTTAGTGGGATCTGGTTGTTTGCTTGTGACTGTTGATGGACCTCACGGAAAGGTAAAGTTCTTCTTCGTTTTAATCTAGACTTTCCCGGATTGTATTTTGGCATCCAACATTTGTGTGTTTTTGGTTACAGCATGTTGAAGAAGTATTAGAGTATATCCGATATGGCTTATGGTGGATAGCACTTGGTGTTGCATCTTCTATTGGTCTTGGTTAGTCACACAATCGAACGTAATGTTTGTTTTACGCGTTTTGAAGCAACTTATTTTGTTCTTATTGTTTTTCATTTCCTCTATAGGATCTGGTCTCCACACTTTTGTTCTCTATTTGGGTCCGCACATTGCATTGTTCACTATAAAAGCAACGCTTTGTGGCCGGGTTGATTTAAAATCTGCACCATATGATACAATACAGTTGAAAAGGGTACCATCGTGGCTTGATAAGTCTTGTTCAGAATTTGGTCCCCCGTTGATGATATCAGCTGCTGGATCGCGTGTGCCCCTTACCAGCATATTGCCGCAAGTCCAATTGGAGGCGATTTTATGGGGTATTGGGACCGCTCTTGGGGAGCTTCCTCCATATTTCATCTCGAGGGCAGGTTCGTAGATTGCTTCTCTCTTTGATTATGGAAAACTAGACTGGATAGTCGACAATGCGTGTGCTTAGATTTTGGTTGTTTATTGTGTTTTTACTTTCTAAATTTTTCCAGCTAGTATTTCTGGGAGCACTGTGGATGGAATGGAAGAGTTAGATGGTTCTTCATCTGAGGATAGCGGATTTATGGCGACTTACCTGAACCGGATTAAGCGTTGGTTATTAACCCATTCGCAACACTTGAATTTCTTTACCGTCTTGGTTCTAGCTTCGGTTAGTATACATTGTCCAACTTACCTTACCTCCTGCAGTAACAATTAATTATGACTGTATTTACCGTGTCATGTACCATCTTTTGCTCTCTAGTAATCAATGATCAGGACCTTATGTATTGGCATCTTGGTCAATACTTTGCATTAGGATTTACCAATACTCACCACTTTTATTTGAGTGCAGGTTCCAAATCCTTTGTTTGACCTTGCTGGAATAATGTGTGGACAATTTGGAATTCCGTTTTGGGAATTCTTTCTGGCGACTTTAATCGGAAAGGCGATCATCAAAACTCACATACAGGTGCGGAACCTCTTTTTTCATAGGTTCAATATTCAACACCCAAATGGTTTTCAGTTTTTAACTTTCATTCTTCTGTGTTTTTCCTTTCTTAATGAAGACAATATTTATCATTTGCGTTTGTAATAACCAACTGCTCGACTGGATGGAGAACGAGCTGATATGGATACTAAGCCATGTCCCGGGTTTGGCTTCGATGTTGCCTGGACTCACAGCCAAACTCCACGCCATGAAAGAAAAGTACATTGATGCACCATCCCCTGTTCCATCTCACATCAAGGTAAACAACCTTTGGCTACCCCGTTTCTTAACTCTTAACTCCTTTTCCATTCCTTAACTATGAAAGTTTCATTAGCATCTTTCACAAAAGTTCAGTTTTGAATTTTGAGTTCTTCTTTTGTCTTGGGTAGGTGAACAAATGGGATTTTTCGTTTGCATCGATCTGGAACGGGATAGTGTGGCTCATGCTCCTCAACTTCTTCGTCAAGATTGTGACAGCAACTGCGCAAAGACACTTGAAGAAGAAGCAAGAGAAAGAAATGGCTGTTTTGACTCATTCAGATTGATTAAAATAGCTCTAAGTCAAACCCCTCCCCACACAATCTTTCTTCCATATTGCTCCAACATCAATACAGACACTATCCAGGTTTTGAGACGAAAGACGAACCAAAAAAAATGGGAGCTTTTCTTCTCATCTTGACACATTGTTCTGGTGGTACTGTTGTGTATAGGAAACAAAAAAGAAAAATGGAAAAAGTTAGGAGGAATTGGGATTATGAGATTGCAGGAGGTTTATTTTGTTCCTGTGATTCCATTGAGAAAGTTTATGTGGGGGAAGAAGAAGGAACTGATACCAAAAAAAGGAAGAAAAAAAAAAAAGCATTGATTGCTAATTTACTTCTGTTTATGTTAGATTGAAACTAGTGTAAGCTTTTATGGCCTATGATAAACTTCCATTATTTTACTATTTATATATATATTTTTTTTACTTTTCACTGTCCATTTTCATTACCACTAATCAATGTCACTTTTACGAGAACATGAAAGAATAGAGTTTGTGACTAATTGGAATTATAATTTAGATCATAGCTTCTAACTTCTTCTAAGGTTTACCCATTTATTGGCCTATGCCACTATGTATCAAAACAAACGTATGTAACAAGCATGATCAGTTTCTAAATACTTTATTTTGAAGTGGCATGAATGGGAAATAGCCAAATCTTATATTTTTAATACAATACTGTAGACTTTGCTATTGACATTATATGTTGTCGGGGGGCTATAGATTTAGCTCAAAAGAAAGGAAAAAAAAAGTTAGAGATTTTGTAGATTTATTAATTATTAGTGGGGGAAGGTTTCATAAGTTTGGGGCCATGGAGTTTTCATAGTAGACCACCACCTGCGGCTTCTTTTTGCATTATCAATTGGACCCTTAAAATTGTTTCTTACCCCAAAAGTAAGCCCCATATCTTTTGGTTGTATTCATTTGGGTCCTCCAAACTTTTTTAAAAGTTGTATGTGGTGGCTCTTCTTTGCGTTGCCGTAGCGAATAAGATCTTATATCTTCATATATCTTAGCCTAAAATTTTGCTAAGATACTATCAATAATGTTATTCTAAGAGTGCCGTTTGGGTCGGGTTGGTAACTTGGTATGAACTTTTAAGACTAGAGAATCTTTAGAAGAGACAAACAAAGCTAATGGAAAATAACATATTAGCAAGTAATCCAAAGGCGTTTAGTGAAAAACAGCAAATCAGTTTTTGATTGGATACAAACTTGAAGTAGTGCAGTGGACTCTAGATTAGTATATATGGACGTTAAACGTGTCGGCACAGTAATGTCCCAAAATGTCACTAAACTATAATTGCGATTTGAAGTTGTCACATTGCCAAAAAAGGATTGGTCCCTACTACTATTAGTACTAGTACTCCCACTCATCATCCAATGAGTCATTACATTACACTCTCTCTACTGATCCAAAACATTTTGGCTGTTCCTATTTTACCTTCTTGTTCACACTTTGCATAATACAAATGTTGTTCTCCAGACACCAAAGTTCCTTTTAGTTCAGAGTTTTGGGGTATTTCAACTATTTCCCAAAATATTATTACCTTACAAAGGAAAAAGAAAATAGCATTATGCACCTTAACATAATTGTTTGAACTAAACAAAACACTATAATTTAAGCTGTTTTTAAAAAAAAATTTGTTAG
The DNA here is from genome assembly GCF_000375325.1 of Capsella rubella. NCBI lineage: Eukaryota > Viridiplantae > Streptophyta > Magnoliopsida > Brassicales > Brassicaceae > Capsella > Capsella rubella. Next base: position 10,349,244 of record NW_006238917.1, on the reverse strand, counting down.
AGACGTCTAATTAATTTTTTTGAACAAAAGGTATAATAAAAATATTTTCACTAATCCATAATTTATTTTGGCGAATAAAAACAGTAAAGAAAAGGAACTCCGTACATGCTTGGTCCCATAGCGGTCGATCTTTTAGAAAACATGGTATCAAAATTAGACCAATCAAAAATGGTCGACAAAAATGTGTATAATAAGACCAGATGTTCTTATTTACTCAATTAATTTATCAAAATATAAGAAAGGTTTAACCCAAACATATAATATTTCCAATATATATATTTTTGTAAAATCAATACCTTATAAAAGGAAAAAGAAGAGAAAATGAGAATTTGCATGTGCCACCAAAACATAACAAAGCTTGTTGGTAAATTTGGCAAGTTTGTGCGCGTAAGAGGAGGACAACAAGCAAACAAGAACAACCTTTCGTGTAAGAAGAAACTTTCTCATTGGTACAAACAACACCATGAAGCCAAGAGGGGTATATATGTGATCCGAGGTCACTGATGGCACAATGAGAAAAGCTCCTCTATTGGGACACTCGATGGCTAGAAGATGGTCAAGCCTTGGGTCTTCTGAACGCTTCTTTAATGATGTCTTCACTAAATCTATATGTATTAGATAAGTAGTCGTTTTCTTGGTTACTACTTAATCTATTTTTTTTATTCTCTAACTGACCAAAAAAATAAGAACAGGAGAGATCCTTTTTTCTCTATTTCTTTTTGGGGAATCTTTAGTTTTGTGTACAGTCGTACGTACTGCACAGTGAACCACACGTGAAGGTATAAAAGAAGAATCACACCACTTGTGTCATTGACAAAAGCACAAAATAAGCATTCTTTTTTTTTTTGAGTTTCACGATCAGCCAAAAACATATAAATACATCCCTATATATATATTTACTTCCTAGCCAAACCACATGTACATACAACAGATACACACATGCATTTTTACTTCTCCATCATCTTTCTTGACACAAAATTGGTTCCTTTTTCTTTTTCTACTCGATAGAATCAAAGTCTAAAGCTACATACCAAAGAGCAACACCTTCCGCATTTTCCTTTAGGCTACCCTTTCTTTTAATTCAATCATAAACAACCCTACTCCCAATAAGAAATGAATAAAATTCTTAAAGCTAATTTAACCTTGAATGATCTATTCCCTCTACTAGTTTGACGATTGTTGTCAGAATATAACACTAACTTAGTTGGAGACAGTTCTTAAAACCACCAAGACCATCCCTGTAATGGTCTCTCACTGGTTAGTGAGTGTGGGAGTGTTTCTTTCCTCTTCTGATCCGCCAGTTTCTTAGGACCTCTCACACTGTCCAAATTCTACCGTTCCTCAGAGCATTGCTTCAGAGGAATCAACAAGCGTGAGAAGAACTCCCAAAGCAACCATCGAATGGGTTTTCATTTTCACTCACCCGCTTGTTGCTTCTGATCTCCAGGTTTCACTTGACCAGGGTGGACGTATGGAAATCCTGGAGGACCTAGCTGCTGCTGATGATGATGCGTCTTCTCTACAGTCTGTGTATTCTGCAAGTTGTTGTTGTTCCCTCCACCTTTTGTATTAATGGCTTTCGCTGAATCTGAAGTGACAGTGGTGCAGCTGGAGAGAGTAGCAGATGTTGCAGCAGCTGATGATCCTGCTTGTTGTTGCTGCTGCTGCTGATGTCTTTGGACGTAATAGCTAGAGAGATTCAAATGTTGTTGCTGCTGCTGATGATGTTGAGCTTGCATATATGGGCTTGAGAAGTAAAGCTGAGCTTGTTGCAGGTGTTGTTGTTGTTGAGACTTAGATGTAGGGTTTGAGGTGGTGGCAGTAACATGAGGATTTCCGAGAATAGATTGACCATTGTTCCTTCCACCTGTAGATAATGCCGACTGTGAGTTCTTTGATGGCTGAGATGAAGACAGAGAAGAGGAGGAAGCTTGACCATGTCCAGTTTTGTTCGCTGTTGAGGATGGGGCGATTGTTCTTGGGATTGCTCCGGCGTTTTTGGAGATAGAAGACGTAGTGGGTGATGGAACCTGGTTAGCACTACCCACTCCTTGCTGCGTTGGTGAATAAGAAGGCGGAAATTTAGAGTTTGCTGCAAAAGATATATGTGACTGGTGAGGTCGACCTTGCTGTTTCTGCTGTATGTTTTTAAGTGATGATGAAGCAGATGGTGACATCATGGAAGGAGGCTGAGCTTGGGTCATGGAGTTTGCTCTGGGTGAATTGTTCTTCCACTGAGGAGACTGAGCCGGACTGCCACTACCACCGGACTGGACAAGATTCTGAGGAAATCCTGAACTAGCATGAGGGTTATTGGATCCCATTGAAGGCGCGGTGGCAATATAATGATCGGGGAAACCACTCCCGTTACTCATCACTGGCCCTTTGCCTCTAGCAGCAGCAACTGCGTACTGTTGTTGCATCTGGAGATAATTGCTATATTGCTGCTGCTGAGGTTGATTCCTCTGCATGTGTTGCTGCTGGTGAGAGGTCGGTGCAGGATTGGAACTCCAAGGCTGAGCAGAGCCAAGGTTGAGCAACCGAGCTGAGCTATCAATAATACCCGCACCTGTTACCGCAGAAGCAGATGCATCAGCCGGATCTTGTTTGCCAGAGAAAGCAATAGACTTCCCAACACCTGCAGTTGTTGATTTACCATTTGCCCCTGTTGTCTTCCATTCCTCTGTGGCATTAGCAGAAGCATTAGACCCAGATTTTCCATCTTCCGTATTCATTTTATGTTTAGCAGCAGCTGCCATCATTTGATGATACTCTTGCCTTGCTGTTTCTGGAACGCCATGGAGTATAGCATGATTTTGAGCCATAGTTGGCATACCTCCGTTGAACGCTGCAAAGGTCATTGCGTAAGGCTGAGGCTGAATAGATTCCACACCCACCTTTGATACCTGCTGTTCTGGTTTCCTTTCACTATGATTGTTAGAGGAACCGAGAACTCCGACACCTGAGGCTGCAGTACCCATCAAACCCATGTTAGTTGGCTGCACCGGCAAAGCAAAGTTTTGGGCATATGCAACACTGGAACGCGAGGCTCGACTATCAGTAGTGGATGGGTTCGCTTCTCCTGCAGGTTCACTATGTTGAGTTGTGTTATCTCTGGGATGCTGCCTGTGAACTTTCTGGGTAGGAAATCCTTGTGAATTTACTGGTGGCCTTCGTTGTTGGTTCTGGAGAAGCTTTTGTGCAGCCGAGGAACCAGGGGAAACATTTGTGTTCTGGTTGTTGGGAGCATGGGTCTGTTGCCCTTGACCAGATTGCTGTTGTGGCTGATGAAGTGGAGTGTGGACCACTTGAGAAGAATAGAACGAACCATTAAAGAATGGCATAGGCTGCCCGGTAACTCCTCTATAAGCAGGTGTGCCAACATGCGCTGGGACTGGAAATGGATACCCATTATTCTGCAAGATAGCCAGATACTGAGTTTCATTGGTCGGTATATTTGGGTAGCTGAAGCTCATTGCTGTAGCACCAACTGGAGCTGTTGATGGAGAACCATTCATGGACGCGGAAGCAGCCACTGCACCAGATGAAACAACTGCGTTGCCGGCGTTAGGAGGCCTTCCAGAAGCGGCAGCTATTGCAGCTGCTGCATGAGGCTGCTGGCTCAGTGGGAATATAAATGTCGGGCCGTGCTGTAAATGAAACAAAACCAATCAATACACCATGAGAAAGATACCTGGAATGAAAAATAAAACACAATAAATATACCATGATGTTGTTACTGGCTCCTGCAGGCAGAGCTTGCTGGAGCAATATTTGCTTCCTTTGAGCTGTATCTGAGCTGTTAGGTGCAGAAAGAGAGCTCTTCTCGGGTACAGTGTTTGAACTTCTGCTCAGAACACTCCCTTGTAGCTCTCCAGAAGGCATGAGACTAAGATTGCAGGCCTTTGACCCGTACAAAGGTAGTGATCCTGCTGTTGGAGGCCAGAAGGGATTCAATTTGGTGAATTGCTGGTGATAATGGATATTCCGAGCGATATAACAGTGAGTTGCACATCTCTTTGGCCTCGGTTGGTTAAATAACATATGCGGAGGCTGCACAAAAACAGAGTCAGAAATAGAACAAAGGTAAAAACTTCAAGTGAACATAGCAATGAAAGAAATCACAATCACCTGCATTGTCGAGGATGGTAATAAAGAGTTGGCATCTGTCGGCATAACACCATGAGTAGGTCCCCCCAAGTATCTGATCATAGTTATAAAAAAAAAAAAAAACATTTCATTAAATCAAGGGAACAATACAAAGTAGCAAAAAGAAAAAGGTTACTAATTTATTGCTAAAATTAGCCAAGCATACCCCATTGTAGGAATCCCTCCAGGCCAGCTTGGTATTGACATTTGCAGAGACAAATTATTAGCTTGAGCTGTAGAAAGAAGAGATCCAATTTAATAAAATGCTGAAAGTAATAGCACAGTAACAACAACTCTTGGTTGAAGAAAAAAAAAAAAAAAAACTTAACCTGCTCTATCGGAACTAGATAGCTGCTTCTGACCATGGTGTTTGTTCTCTGGGTCAGAAAGATCGAGTTTAAGTTGACAGTTTCTCTCTGATTTGTGAAATTCATCTCCTCCTGCTTGAGATCTGGGATTTCTATCTTGAGAATTCAAAGTCAGATCTTCCTTGCAGCCAAAATCTAGGAGAGGCTTTGTTTCCTTTAAAAAAAAATATCAAACACAATATATAAAAAAGGGGAGAAAAGGTCAATCATTAATGGATATCTTCCATTGTCGCATTACCAAAATTATATTTTTTTTAAAACAGACCCCACTCACCGATTCCATAATTGTGACTTTAGGTTTAGCTTCTGTCACCACCACACATTCAGTATCACCATCTCTCGCCGGTGACGACTCTCTCCTCTGCGGTGGCGCCTTCAGAGGTGACAAAATCAGAATTATAAATAATTAATATTTTTAAAAAAATAATAATAATTTATATTTCCAATAAAAAAAACGAATTTTGACACGCACCATCAGATTTAACTCTATCTTCTCCATTTCCGATGTAGGCAAACTCCTATATGAATTTTAAAAAAAAAAAAAGGAAGAAGAGATCAGAATCAGAATTAGGTTTACAGAGATAAATGAAGAGATAAAAAAGGAGGGGGGAAGATTCTTACGGGTTAACTCTTAACGTGATTGTCACATCGCCATCGGATCTTATCCCAGACGAAGATTCCATTTCCGGTGATACTTTTTCTTCTTTTGAGATACCATTTTCTTTCTTCTCCGCCGCGGAGCTCAAATCTAACGACGTCGATGGTTGTAATTTTTTCGTCTCTCCGGTGGATCTTAAAGGGACTTCGTCTTCAGACTTTTTGGTTTTGTAATTAGTATCCTCGTCGTATTTAACTAGTCGCGGCCTCTTCCTCTTAGGAGCTGAAACCAAATTAAAAAAAAAAAAATGAGCACGAAGGTCACAGACCTGAGAGATCGTCGTGAATCGGAGAGAACTTGAGATGACTTACCGATATTCGAATTTGCTGATAATGGAGTAGCAACCTGCGAGTTGAAGATCGGCGGAGATGACGTCGACTTCACTTCCCCCGTTGGTTTACTGTTCTCACCGGAATCATTCCCGGCGGTTTCTTGTTTAGCTGGTCCTTGTGGTTGTCTCATCATTCCGTATAAAACCTCCGCGATCTCGATCTCGATTTCGTCTTGCACCGCCACCGGAGATTTTGGTGGAAGCGGCTTCGGTTTTGGTCCAGGAGTCTTAAAAAAAAAAAAAAAATTAGAGCAAATAAGCCAAAGAGGAAGAGAGTGAAATTTGAGAGAGACTGACCATCTTCTTCCGGACTAAAACGTTAGAGGAAGATGGAGACAGAGGAGCTGGTGGAGACGGAGAAGCTAACATAGAAGCCGGACTTGATATTTGCCGGTGAATTTTCTCACCGGAAGCGAAAACTCCTCCGCCGCTAGTCCAAGACTCATGCGACCTCTTAGTACAAGCTGCAAAAAAAAAAAACACACAATTAGAAGAGAGCTTCAAACAAACAGAGATATGATAAAAACAAAAATAAAAAAATTAAGTGGATAATGCAATTTTTCCACCTCTCTACCTGACCGGGCTTTTCTAGGAACCGACACACCGATCATTTCGTCGGCGGCTTTCCATGAAGTTACAATAGGAGATGAAGGCGTCGGAGAAGGAGACGATCTGAAGACTTTACTCTGAGGAAAACTCTTCCTCTGATGGTGATTATTTGGTGGAAGCATCTTCGTCGCTCCACCGCCGTCGTCGTATTCTTCATCATCGTTTACACTCTCCTCGGAGGTATCGTCGTCTTCGTCTTCTCCGCCGCCGTCGTCTATATTACCTTGCATCATCACCAATCGTTCTCCTCTTCTCCTTTTACTCCGGCTATTTAACCGATCTCTCTGACTCTCCCTCTCCCTTTCTCGTTCTCGATCTCGATCCTTCTTCGAACTCGTTCCTCGATCTCTTAACCTCGCCGTCTCCGTATACTCCACCGGAACATCCTCCTCTGTGACAAAAAAAACACAAAATCAGAAATCAAAAATAATTTCTCCTCAGATCTGAAGAAATCGAAAAAGATAGAAGAAGAGAAAATAAAAAGAAACCTGGAGAGTCTCTGAAACTTCCGGCTCTATGTCTCCGTCTAGAGAAGCCATTTCCGGCGGCCGCCATGGGCACTCTTCGAGCTTCTCTATTTTTCTCCATCTCTCTATCTCTCGACTTGCTTCCCATTATCTTCCAATATATATTTTGTATAAAAAGCACTAACCAAAAAGATCAACGGCTCATATCTTCTGCTCTTAAAAACCTTTTAGCAATCCTCACCGTTGCTCTTAAAGATCCAACGGACATCATTAGTGGAAGTTCCAGCGTGGCGAAATCTAGTCCCTCTAAATATTTAATTATTAAATTTTCATCAAAAGAGATTTCTCAGATAAACTAACCCATATTTCTTGTCTTTTTTGTATATATAATTCGACACCACTGGCACTGATATATATTGATATATTTCTTTATAGGAAATTTTCTATATTTTTATTGATGTCTCCACATTAATCTATTTTCAATAAGGCTATATATATACTCTTTCACTTGGCAGATTTTCACATTTAAATTATTTTTTCATCATGAATCTTTCATATGCAAATTAAAAAAAAAATTAACCATAAAATTTGGGATAAAATTTCTTAATTAATGTTTTTTACTAATATAAATGTATTTTAATTATTCTCTTCATAAATAAACTAAATCCATGATAATTTATGTTAGAATATTACTATTTGAGGATAATTTAATTTACTTCTATCTTCTCTACCTCTTTCAATTTATTATTGTATAAATTATACAACGAACAATTAATATTTTCATTACAAAGATCTTCCTTATATGATTTTTCTTGCACTATGCTTAGGATGGACAACTCTCACTTTGACAAGTAGAATTCACAATGAACGATTTTACATGCACCATTCTAGAAACATCTGATATATTTTCTCAATGAATCTACAATAACTCACAATATATGGGAATCACATTAACCCCAAATTTGATATAGACACATTAATTATCTACTTATAATTTTTTTAGTGAAAAACAAGTTTTTATCATTTTATAAAAAAATTACTAGAAAATGCTAGTAATGAAAAAGATATGTCAAAATTTAAACATTTTTATTGTAGAAACTTAATAAATATAGCTGATTATGAATTTGTTATTTTAATTATGCGTGTATTTAGAACAGCAATATCATAACGTTAGTTATAATGTCTGTATAATAGGTAATATTTTTATGTGAAAAGTCAAAATCGAATGAAAATACACGAAGAAAATGTGAATTAAAAATTAAGTTTAACTCAAATCAATATGAGAAAAAGGTACGTTGTTTGTGTATGATATTGCTTTTACATAAGAAAAATCGATCTTTTTCTCATAGTTTTCTTCGTTGTTTTAATATTTTTTTTATTGTGAATGGTAACGCTTTCTCATTAATGATGAATTCATTACTTTTGCTTTTACTATAGATTTTACGTTTTGCTTTGGAATCTGTGTTCGTAACGCCTATTTCGATGGGCGAGAATTCAGAGATGGACATTTGGATTATTCCTTGGAAGAACATATGTTTCTCCGAAGTGAAACGTATGGTTGTCTTTTGAACTAATAGATAACACCATATATCCGAGCTGAAGCAAGATGCTTGTCCACTCGGATCATGAGAGGTTTACAGTCTGATGGGCTTTTCTTTAAGTTGAGTATATGGATCGAGATCCAACCAACATAACAACTATTGTGATTCTTGATTTTTCTTAGATATGCTCAAACAAAACAACTTTGTTTTTCTTAGGAAAGTTTTAACCATACATTATTGACGATTAAAAAAATATGTAATTTCTTGCCCAAATCATGCCACAAATCATGTACTATATTTCTTATTAGAGCCAAACCTAAGATTTTATGGACTAGAAACAATAACAATTGATAGATCTCTTACATAGTGAAATGAAAGAAAAACGGTAATAAAACTGGTAAAAAAGTGTAATTCACTACTTCCTTTTCAAAAAGTGTAATTCTCGATATACATCGTAAATTCACATTTTGTTCATTTCGGAAAATTCAAATTCACATTTATTACCGTAAGATTTAGTTGTAGTATATATTGGTGTACAACCAATTTAAAACTTACGGTAATAAATCGGCCGAAATTAGCTACAAACAAGTGCTTGGATTGCGTTTATTTCTGGCCGGCTTTGCCTCTCATACTTGTATAGCACTGAGTAACATTTTTGGATTACCAAAAGAATGAAACTATCATATAAGATCACATTATACATTAATGGCGTTCTCATACTACCTTATTGCTTATTGCGTGTTAATGATTTCTTCTTCACCTTTTGTAAGTTCGCTAATTGCACTTCGATACATAATGTTATAAATGTAAAAGAGTGGCTCTTTGTATGAATCCCCTTCAGTGAGTAAATGAGTCCTCTTACGAATCATGTATTTCTTCTGTCCATTCTCCAAAAGAGTTTTGATATTTCGACCTAAATATTCAAAATATTGCAATTTTGTCCGATAGGTTTTTTTATTTAGATAAAAGGTCCTCACATTATAAAAGTGGTGTAGAAAGTTCACTTGATTTTGGAATCTTCGATTACAAACCAAATCGGATCCAATCGATGATTCCGGCGAGGAGGTTTCTGTTATCTCCCTTTGTTGGCGTCACGGTGATTGTTGTTCTCGTCGCTCTCTACTTCAGATCTTCCCTTAAGTCTCCACTTCACCCAAACCAAGTACTCACTTCTCTTCTTTAAAGCTTATCTTCCCCGTTCTGAAATATCCAAATACAGACGAAATTAGCTGGGGATCAAAAACTCTCATTTTAGATAGAATCAGACAAGGTCCTTGTCTGTATGGTTGTTATGTATGGGTCTAAACTAGAAAACCAGTGTTATTATGTTGTCCTGTCTTGAATTTGATGGTTTGTTTGTGTTTTCTTTTTTTTTTTTTGTTTCTTGATGTTCTCAATATCAATAGAGGTTATTCTCTGCTGAAGAGTTGGCATTGTATAATGGCACTGATGAAACGTTACCTATACTCTTAGGGATTCTTGGGTAAGCTCTTTTTTCCCTACTGCTGTCGAAACACATATGTGAAGAAACAACTTTTTGTTAAAAGAGTATCTTTACATATGTTACACAGATCTGTGTTTGATGTGACGAAAGGAAAATCTCATTACGGTAGTGGAGGAGGTTACAACCATTTTGCTGGAAGGTTTGTTCTGTTTGATCAATGTTACGTGTAAAGATTCTCTCATATGTTCTTGTATATATTTGTGTTAATCTTGTATGTTCCTCGCTGATGTTGTGTGTATTTTCATGTAATTCTTGCTCTCAGAGACGCTTCGCGTGCTTTTGTTTCTGGGAACTTTACAGGTATAAATGGTTTGCTGCATTCTTCAGTGAGTGATGAAGAGTTTTCAGTAATCTTTGAAATGTTTAAATTTCTCATTTTTGTGCTATGATTCCTTTCTTGTGCAGGAGATGGACTTACAGATTCGTTACAGGGGTTATCTAGCAGTGAGGTAAAGCTTTTTTAAGCTCCACATAGTTTTTCAACGAAAATTATGGAATGTCTAAAATAGTCTTGATCTTGCCATTATCCCAGATGTGCTTATTTCTTGGTATTTATCACTTTCTAATATATTGAAGTAACATGTAGTTTGTTAACTGTTTGATATCTTATAAATCAGATTATCCTTAGTTAAATGTTTGAAATGGTTTGACATCCGCAGGTGAAGAGCATTGTTGACTGGCGGGGTTTCTACTCCAGGACCTACATGTAAGTTATAGGTTTTATTCACACGATAGAAAGCTGATGCGTACTAAGAACTGAGAAGGATAATGCTCGGCTCATCTTAAACCCTATATAATAATTCATATTGGTTTGGCTTTTAGCTTATAATTTGTGATCAACAGTCCTGTTGGGAAGCTTGTTGGGCGGTACTACGATAGCCAAGGTAATCCAACTAAACATCTAAAAGGAGCTGAAGCAAAAGCCTCTAGAGGTGCACAACTTATGGAGAAACAAAAGACGGAGGAAGCCAAGCAACCGAGTTGCGACTCACGATGGAGTCAAGATGAAGGTGGAGAGGTATGAATTCTTGTTATCTCCCTTAGTTTGGTTTAAAGTGGAGAATTAGATTAAGAACGTAAAAGTGAATCTATGATGGAATTAAAAGCATAAGGATACTAAAGCATAACCTATTTATGCAGGTTTGGTGTGATGTTGGGGTGCCGAGATTGGTACAAAGACCTTTAGAGATAGCAATAACGGGGTCAATGAGCAAACGTTGTGCTTGTTTTAAGGAAGACGAACTTGATCAGTCTGGCTTGGAGGTCTATAAAGACTGCGAGCCTCTTGCCAAGACTTGCAGGGTTTAAATGTGATCACGAGACTTGTCTTAACAAGTTTGCAAATTGCAGTAGCTTGTTCCTTCCAGTCTTCTGTGTACCATTGTACTCTTGTATACACATAGAAGTCCTTTTCTTTGGTATCGATGCATTGCGAGTAGTTTATGTGTAATTAATTTAAACGGCAGATCGTTTCAAAGTTCTAAATATACTACGGGTATTTTGGTTACACACCGTGCAGTTTTTGCTTTTACGTTTATTTTGGTTACACGTCGTGCCGTCTTGCTTTTGCGTTGACAGATTGCGTGTCGTGTAAATGTGAGAAGGGGACGGGAGCCTCTTTGCTGAATTTTTTGGCGCTAGCTTCTTCAGGGTTACCAATTTTTGAAATCTCTCGTCTTTCTAAATTTCTTCAGAAAATTTGTTAATCGGAGAATCAATAGGCGAAATTGAGAGTAGTCTCCGTCGTTGTCACCGGAAAAAATGGTGTTCCTCTCACGGAAAAAACCTCCACCGCCTCCGCCTCCGTCATCATCCTCAGCTGCTCCGTCTCTCAAAAACCCCCAGTCGCAAAAGGAATCCGTTGAACCCGACGCGGTGGAGAAGATGACTGCGATTCTAGCGGAAGTCGGATGCACACTGATGAACCCGTACGGTCCGCCGTGTCTTCCTTCCGATCTACACGCTTTCCGCCGCAATCTCACTAGTCGCTTTTCGTCTTGCTCCGCTAACTCCGGTGAGAGAGATAACCTCGCTGCCCTTCGCTCTATTTTCATAGCTGGGTTCTCATCGTACATTCAATTTCCAAGTAATCTTCGTAGGTCAGTAAAATTTTCCACTCGAGTTTTTAGCATAATTAGTTCATTTTTGTTCTAATTTGATTTGGTTGCAGATTCTAGGTGCCCTAGTGACACATGTGGGATCTGATAACAAATTTGAGGTCAGTTCTGTCTTGGAGATGATGACAGCTCTGGTGAAAAAATATGCACAGCAACTCCTTCCCTTTTCTTCCCACATACAACGGTTTCTCTGGAACTTATAAGTATATACTCACTAGTGCTGATCTTTTACATTTCTGTTATCTATTATTTTTGTTGTTTTGTGTTGTATAGGTATTTTGGACTACTTAGAGGGTTTTAGTATTGAAAATTTGCATAAGGTGGGTATATATCTTTACAATATGCTTGGAATGACAATGTATTGTATAAAAACTTATAAAGTAGACATAATTGCAGGTCTATGAGGTTTTCAGCCTCCTTGCACTATCAGCTCGTGCAAGTGCTGATTCTTTTCGATCTTCAGTTTCAAATGAACTTATGATGATAGTAAGGAAGCAGGTAGTATGAAATATCTCTCTTTCTATTTAGTTTCTTAGGTGATCACACCTCACTCCCTCTTTTAGGGGATGGCAGCTCACTCTTAGTTGTCTGGTTTTATATTGGCAGGTTAGTCATCCAGATAAGGTAACTGGAGATGATCAACCTGCTGAGAGATAAAGATATCGATTTAGCGTGTTCTAATCTGACCTAAATAATAATAGGTGATCAAACTTCTCAAACTAGTTGGAGAGATGAGTTTGCTATGGCTGGAAACCCGAACACATCCAATATTGTGGTTTCTGAAGTTTTATACTGTTTCAGTAAGGTAATTTATTATCTTATCCTGACCTTATCCTGATGCCAATTTTGTGATGCATGTGGTTACCACATTTCCTACTTCCTAACGTTACTAGTTGTACATTGGTTGGATTTAGTTCCTTTTTAATACAAATATGCTAATTTCATTCCCAAACTTTTGTGGTCTACAGATGTTGACCCACCCGGAGTTTGAAACAGACAAATTACTGCTGCTAAATCTTCTTAAAGCCTTCCAGCCCACTGAAATAAAATGTGATGTTTAAAATGATAGTCAAACTAAACTACACGATTTAAATGGTCTTAGACAAAGTTCAAGGTTTAAATGGCGTTGACCAACAAGTTCATGGTTTAATTGACATTTTTCCCAATAATAAAATGGAAAATATTTCTATATTATAATATAGATTTTATTCGAGATTACCAAATATATAGTTTCTTGCAGCATCTAGAAAGTTAAAAACGCTAACCTAATATTTATCCTCTAGCCTATATGCACAGTCACTCGAACAAATGTAGCCAGCAGAAAGGTCACTTATAGCTGCCCACAGGATGACGGGAAACTTGCAACGAGCCTCACAAGCGATGCAAAATGGTCGAGTAACTCCATTGTTGGCAAATATTACAGGATTGGGTTCTGTGCCTCCCACCTTCATATAATAAAAATCTCCAAGAACACATTTAAGATGGAGACTGAGACCACATGCTTCACAGGTATAGTAACACACATTTGGATCTGTCTTGGTCTCACAGATATCACACCACAAGTTACCACCGCTTGCGTTTCCGACACCTTGACATAACGACAGGAAATGATCATCACACCTGTGTTTTACTTTTCTTGGTAGAGTAGCGCACCCCATGCATAATGCGTAATCATCACATACCGTGCAGCTTAAGATATTATCTTTGGTTTCCACGTTACAAGCTTGACATCGTTTGGAACGTTCCAGTGTCCAGTATAAGGGATGTGGATGCAGATCATGCTGAAATGGTTCCGATGCCGAACTACAACGAACATCATACACAACATCATCGTCACAGTCGTCAACACACTTGTACCTAAAACCATTAGAAATTGTTCTACAAGCTTTACACCAAAACCCTGAAGAGTCATCAACTTGTAAAACAAGTTTGTGGTTGTGCAATAAACGTCGCTTCTTCCGAGGAAGACTAGCACACGCTTTGTGAAGGCCGAAATCACATTCCACGCATTTGTAGCATGGATCTCCGTTGATGGGAAGAACGCAACCTTGGCAGCGCAAGTTAACATTATTCTCATCCAATCTGAGAACATGTTCTTCATGACTAAAATGAACGATCTCTTTCTCGTTGATTACCCTGTATGGTTCTTCGACTTCTTCTTCTTCCTCGGGCACACCTTCAAGTTCGATAAAATCCCACACTTCCTTTCTAGTCGCACATCTTGAATGAACGGCGTAGCTAGGACAACGAGAGCATTTAAAAGCTCCGTATACCCAATCAATCCTCTTCCGACAAACTCCACATTCCCATTCTCCTTCTCCTTGGCCAAGATGGAAAGTATGAGAGATGCGATGGTCATGCCTATTGATGCATATGACTCTCGGTAGATCCTCAATACAATCTTTGTGTACCATCACATTACATTGAAGACATACATAAGGATTGCGGTCACCTTCCACACCACATGCATTACATGTAAAAGTGACTAACCTTAAAAGAAGAGTGAGGGTATGCTCGTGGTGCTTCGGTTGATAAATAGTGGGTGGTGGTTGATTTCCCATACGAAGCATACTAATGTTTATGTTGCAAATCGTGCAACGAGCAAACGGAGAATGAAGATGGCTTTTACTAAAATGGCATCGGTCATTTGCATATTGAGGTGATTTGTTGGGCATGGAGACCTTGAGAGAGTGACCGCACGGAGATGGGTTGTTGAGAAAGCCCCGGATACATTCTTCGTGCAGAAGATAGCCGCACTCTGTGCATTGATAGGCACAGATGCTATTTCGACCTTGACATAAATCGCAAGAATATATAGATTCTTTCGTAAATATTGATAAAGGATGTTCATGCAACGGCACCAAACGGTTTTGTCTGCTCATCACTGTTTCAGATTCAGCAGAAAGCATTTTTTTTTTTTTTTTTTTTTTTATCGAGTAAAGAAAAGAAAGAACGAGTTTGAGTTTGTATATTTTTGGCTTTGCTAGGGTTGCCTCTTTATATAGACCTTGGAAATCATAAATTCATTTTTATTTTCTTTCTTTTTTTCCTCGTACTATATATTTTAAACACCACCACCACCAATGGTAGTGGTTTAAATTGGGTCGACACATGCATGATTGCGTACAGCGAACTAAAACAAAAATAATACACAAGTAGTTGTACTCATATTTCGTTTTTCGTCCAAGTCTTCCTTAAACAATGGGTAGATCTTCCTTAAACAATGTATATATGAAAACAATATTAGAACTACAGACATCTACGTACCGACTACTACTACATCGTAAATACATTGCTCTTGCCCTTTATTCGAGTTTGTGCATACGGTATATTTAATTCCCTTTATATTCGAAAGTTTGTCTGATCAAATAAGTGTTTTAAATGTACCAAAGTTTTACATTGTAGTCTTTCCAAATTTTTTGAAAAGACTATAATTGTGTACTAGTTAAAAAGATAAATTAAAGAAATATTTTAGATGCGACTAAGAAAAAAGATTGTTAAAACAAATAAAATACTTTAATTTTGAAAATTTATATGTAAAAAAAAAGTCTTCTATGTTAGAAAGGAAAAAAAATTAAGAATTCATCCATTAAATTAAGAACGAAAGAAATATGATAAACATCCATTCATCACGAGTTACCGTAGTCATCAATTACGAACTGTAGTTTTAGATAATTTTATTAAAACAAAAAATACTACTAAACCTCTTATTAGACATTTTCTTTTCTTCAATCTGATCTGTAGTTACTATTAGTTTTAAAAAAACTTTTACATATATATTTTTTTTTGGTAGGAGTAAAAGTCTTTGTTTAATCTTGTACATCAGTATATGACACATTAATACAATATATATATATAATTTCTTTATTTTCCAAATTTTGTTGCCTAAAGTAATACCAACTAGTATCGTGGCTGCCATTGGATCCTTAGATAGTGGATCTGCAAATATAGTGGACTAATTTCGAATTATTGACTATCAGATAAATAATAATTTTTTTTTTCCTATGGATTTTTAATACCAAATAGCTATATGTCCAAATTTATATGTATAAAGAAAATTAATATATTTTTTTTAAAATTAATAAAGCTAGTACAAAGAACAATACTTGGTTTTTCATAAACTTGATCACCACAAATTTTTTACAAAAGCACTTAGAGCACCTCCAATGGAATGCCATGCTTAATAGAATGCTTATATTAAATGCATTATATTTAATACCAAACTAACCACAAAACATAAGCTTTGATGCTTATATTAAGTCTTTAAGCATTAGTTAAGGGCCGGTGATGTGTCACAATATGAGTGGATGAGTGGGAAATAAAAAAAAAAGTTTATTTCCTCATAATTTTCTGATTGCATTAGTTAATTTGGTCATACTGATTTTAAATCATTGTCCAAAATATTTAATCGAGTGTAGTTGAGTATTATATTTCCGTTTTGAAAATTTCAAATTGCAACATAGTATAATATCATAAATTAAAAATAATATCAAATAAATGTTAACGAAGAATGATAATTTTTTAAAATATATTATATTAAATTAGTTAGAGAAATATTAGGAAATCATAAAATTAGTTATAGAAATAATATAATCTTAAAATTAGATATGGAAAGTATCTGATGTATGTATCCAAACCCATTTTAATATCCAATTGTTAAAATCGGATTAATTTTATAATTTTGAGCCGACCCGTTTCTATTTTGTACTTCTCTTTTACTAATATAGAGATAGAGATATGCAATAACTTGTTTTCTTTCATAAAATATAATTAATGTTTGTATTTATCTTTATTTATATCTACTTAAAATATAATAATATTCAAATCAAATTAATTTTTGTTTTTAAGCACTTCATTAAGAGTTATACCATTGGACAACCAAAATTTTCAACATTAATATGCAGTTGCTTATTAATTCTTTTTTGAAAATTTAATGTAAAAAAATTGTAAGCAACCTCCAATGGGCTTACCATTGGAGGTGCTCTTAGGAGATACCAACTAGGCATGGGCGTTCGGGTAACCGTTCGGGTTCGGGTCGGGTATTTCGGATTTTCGAGTTTTCGTGTTTAGATATATAGAACCCGTTCGGGTATTTATAGATTTTCGGTTCGGATCGGGTATTTCGGGTTCGGGTTCGGATCGAGTATTTTGGGTTCGTTTTTGGATTACCTGAAATTCTCAAAATTCAAAATTTGAGTATCCAAACTACTAAAATATTTCAAAACCTATATAAATTTTTACTTAAATTTATTTAAAAAAGAGTTTATAATTTTAAAACAATCAAAATATACTAAAACTAGATAATTTTGACACTAGATTATTACAAATATATATAATATTAATAAATTATTATTATATATTTATATTATGGGTATATTTAGATAATCTATTCGGGTTCCGGTTTGGTTTGGATTCGGATTCGGATTTTCGGATTTAGGGGTATAGAACATGTTCGTGTATTTTTAGGTTTTGGGTTTGGTTTTGGATCTGGTTTTCCGGATCGGTTCGGATCGGATTTTCGGGATCGGGTTTGGAAAGACCTCCCAACATTATTTAGTCTATTCTTTTCGAGTTTCGACCAATGAGGACTCGAGAACATGCTTCACGTGTCAATGGTAACAATAGACAAGAAATAGACAAATAGTAAAAAGTAGTCGTCGCCGTCAAATAGTAAAAGTAGTAGTACAATGTAAACCCACCCATTCGTTACGGCACAAGTACATGTAAGAAATAAACGAACAGACATCAAGTAAAAAACAAAATGGGTCAGGAAACAAAAGTAAAAATCAGACAAAACATGAAGACCTCATCATCATACCTCTCGGGTTTGGGTCATGTCTTTTTCTTGTATTAAAAGAAGATAAAAGCAAAAAAAAAAAAAAAAGGAGACAGCTAAAGTGCACGTGGCATGTGAGCAGTTTCCAAACTTGAAAAAGACATGCTTCACGTGTCTTAATTCCTACCACCACCATGTCCCAAAATGATTAACATTGGCTCCACTGTCCCCATAACTAGCCCTGAGCAAAATATTCGTTAGATTCGATTCGTTTCGAAATTCGTTTCGATTCGATTCGAAAAATTCAAATATCTATAAGATATTGAACCGAACCAAATATGAAAATGTAGTATTTGTAAAAACCGAAGCAAATAACAAATATTGATTTTCTTAGTGCCGAATATCCGCTTCGCTTCGTATATTTATATATATGTATTAATATAAATCATTTTATAATATATATATAATATGTGTATTTATAGATTTGAGTATATATCTTATAGGCTTATTATTCAAATTATTATATTTTGGTCCGTTGGTTTTTTTGCTAAATGTTGTTCTTAAGCAAATAAAACTTTATTAGAAAAATCAATATTAAAAATAAAATGTGAGAATTCTATGGACGGTGGTTACATTTTCTTCTTATTTTAAAAACATGTCAAACAAGAACCTCTAATATCTCATATTTTGCACTTTATATTTGTGTACTATATGTTTTTAGTTTAAAAAAAAAAAATGGGTCGAAGCGAAACGAAGCAAGTAATTCGCAAATATTACGAAAAATATTCGAATATTCGAAGTTCCGAATACTCGAAAATTTACGAAGCGAAGCAAATAGCAAAATCAACTATTCGGTCGAAGCGAAGCAAATCACAAATATCACAAATTTTCCGAATATTCGCTTCGTGCCCAGGGCTACCCATAACTACCATTCATTCCAGTTCTTCGTTGAGTTTAGAAGCTTTCTTACTTATAATAACTTAACAAAATCCCAACCGGATTCATTATTGAGTTTGAGAGCGACTCATAGGAAAAGCTAATGCTCTCTAGTACTAAAAAAGAACACATAACTAAATTTCAAGTTTTCAACTTCTTACAAAATAACAGAAGTATACATTCAAAGAGACATGATCCAATAGAAACAACGTTTTTAAAAACTTTGCGTTCCTTATTATTACAATGCCCATATTTGAAAAACAGATCCACAACAAGAAGCTAAGACAAACAAAAGACCTCTTAGCTACGGCACCATTCACCATTTCCCCATCACCATCACCATAACACCATCAGCATCATCATCATCATTCACCATCAGTCTATACAGGGGTCACAACACAAACACTAGTCTCCTTCCAAACTCCTAAAACCCTAAATGAGTCCTAATAGAGGTAGGAGTTTTCATCACAGAGCAACAAAAACACAGCTCCTCCGGAAAAAAACTCAGTTATTTTTGTTTTTTTTCCGGTTTTACCAACTCCCACTTTTCAATTATCCTTTTCCCCAGCTTTCAACCACCACAAGGAGGAGCTTAAGAAGAAGTCCACAGACAACTAAAACGCACCAAATCTACACCAGCCACTCACACCACCCATCATCATTGTTTCCTATTATGGTTAAACCTTAACCCCTCACAAATTCAGACTTGATCTGACCACCACTTGCACGTGTTGTTGTTGTTGCCTCGCTAACTGGTGGTGATGCTCTACGACCAAAGTTTAGTAAGAAATTCCTCTGGTCTTCATTGGTATGACGTAGACTCGCACGTAAAAGCTCAGCAGGCATTTCCCTCTTTATAGCTAGCTCCAACACATCAGCTGTATTCTCCAGGTTCTGACCATGGATTGTCTCATACTTGCTTCTGCAATATTTAGTAAGTAAAGAGAAGAATTCATCAAACGAGGCTCTCCAGAGTCCATCATTAGAGTTGTTGCTGACACGTGGAACTACCCCCACTACAACTACTTCAGCAGCTCTCTCAAGAAGAGAGACCAACACAACTGATGCTCCATCACCAGAAGGACTTCCTATTGGACGGAGAGGTGGCTGTTCTGATGAACAAACAACAGCTGCAAGACAAGCACTTAGTGCTCGGAGGTCCATTGCTTGAACACAAACCGTAACTGCTTTAGCAAGATTAGCTATTGTCTCTGCTGCAACGCTATCTGAGGGTAGACCACCGAAGAGAAACCTAAGGTGGCGGAATACAGCCATACAGACAACCCGAGCTATCTCAGTACCCGGTACAAGAAGCTGTAGATACTTTGTGAGCAGTTTCCGACCCTTGGGAAGTGTCGCTATGCGTAGAAAGACAATATCATCCTTAGCTGTCAATCCTGTTTTCTGGCCGGTTTTGTTGAAGGGATCAACAAGTTGAAGAGAAGTTGCTAATCCTTCAAGCAGTATCTGCCGTTTTCTCTTGAGCTGAGCTCCTCCATCTTGTGGCCGGTTGAATTGGAGAGTCCTATCAATGTCAACTATATCGATAAGAACTCCAAAAGCATCTTCAATGGTGACCCTAGCTGCAACAAGAGGTTCTTCTTCCAGATGCTTTTCAGATCCCTTATGACCAGACCTTCCATCACTAGAGCTAGGCGGAGAGTCAACCTCGAGTAAGGCTCGTGGCCTGCAAATATAAGGAAGTGTAATCTTTCCAAGAGCATCCACATGAACTTGTGGTTGCTGATCTGAACTACTACGGGACCGGGATTGGTGATCCTTCAAATGAGAAGGATACAACTGAGGCTTTGTTCTTGATCCGCCTGACTTTTTGGCAAGCCGAGCTTGGTGGTAATAATCATTCACATAGGGGTCACTACTGTGTGAATTGGAATGCTGCATCTTGAGAATAGTCTCTATCTCTTCTGAAGTCATGTACTTTGATCGAAATTGCAATGCGCTTTCACTTTTCTGGCTAGCCAAATCCGAGTTCTGTTGGGAGATGCCTCTGTTCTTTCGACTTCTATGAGATGACTTATGTTTGTGTTCCCTTACTTCACCAACCGCAAAAGGAGCTTTATGTGATGGAGAAGGATAGGAACTATACAGTTGAGATTGTAATGCAGCAAGATGAGCTAGGGACTGTCTCTGTTGAAAGGAAATCAATTGTTGAGAAGTAAAACCATTCCGAGGAGGCAATTGTTGCAAATGCTGCTGTTGTACCAGACTGTGTAACAACCCCGAATGATCACCGTGCATAAGGCCAGGGTCAGTAACCCAGTGAGGAGGTTGTGACATGTTACCAAGAGTAGGACCACATGATGCATATCTAGCCAGATTACTACCATAATGTTGCGGTCCATGTGACAATCCTGAAAGATGGTAAGTCGAATTTGACAGCGGAGATGCATTAGGAGCAGAAAAGTTCGACTGACTACCACCAGGAAGAGAAGGAGCACGATGAATATGGCTCGGTGAAGACTGTTGAGATCTTTTGCCAGGCGAAGGAAAAGATGTAAACGTCGATTCTGGTACAATAATCGGTTCGCTACTGTAATGTTGTAGCTGAGTTTGCTTCTGAGGGTATGAAGATGTCCTGTACAGAGAATTTGAATTAGCCGAAGATTGTGGCTGTGATGGCCAACTAGCTTCCTGAGCTTGTTCTTCAAGTGTGTGCTGGTCCAACCAGCTTGTGAACTCATTATCCTGTGTCCAATCTGTAGCAGTGGAGCCTGGAGACAAAAAGCACTGTTAGAAGAAAATCATCTCTCAAAACAAAGCCATCACCTCCAGGAGGAGATGAAACAAAACCATCATATTCTGAAACCAACCCATATGTATATATCGAAAAGTACAAAGCTCACAGTTTTTACCCTCAGTTGCATAGTTCAAGAAGAAGAAAAAAGTCACATAGAAGAACAAGAAAACAAAGCCAAGCTACAGAAAACTCTTGAAAGCAAACAGTAAACAAAAAACTCACTTTCCCTAGAAAAGGACCCTGATCCTCTGTCACCAATTACTCCAAGGTGTTTGGGCCCAGTAACATTTCTGTTCAGCTGCACAAGATAAGACCAAAACAATAAGATAAGTAAAGTAGAAAACAAGTAAAAGAATAAGAAGCTGAGAAAGACAGATCATTAATCACAAAGAGAGACTATGGAAATGTTAACAAAATGCTAACCTTTGCAAAAGTTGTGGCAAGATCATCCATGTCAGATAATGAACCTAAACCAGCACCCTGAAACCACAAGTAGAGATGTTTGTTTTATCATCCATTGATCTCATCTATATAATAAATATAGAAGAAGACACAGTCAGTTCAATTAACAAAATCAATTACCTCTCTTTTATCAAACAAGTGATAGGCTTCATCATCGACATGTCCACGAACAGAAGCATCATCATCAAGACCACCCAATTCAACTTCTTCAAGACTTTGACCAAAGAACTCATATTGAGATGCGTCAAAAAGAGCATTCTTATTATCTGCACAAGAAAAATAAGAAACCGTTTTCATCAGACAAATGAGTTAAGTTATGTCACCAAGACAATTAGTTGACCAAACCACTAAAAGTAGAACTAAATCTCAGTAAACAAATCTCAATGCTTTGGAACGACACTAAAGCAAAGCTTATAAATCTTACTATTTTCCAGATCAGCTAACAAATCGAATCGTATACCGTAACAAGAAAGAAAAAAATCAAAATCAGACAAAACATATAAATCATCTCCTCTGTTACATCAAAAACATATATTAAAAAAAAAATATTTCTGTAGAGTTTTCTCCAATCAGAAGCAAATCAAATCATTCACATCTTGGATCAAAGAAAGAAACTTAAACAAACAAAACACTTTAATACTCGATTTGTGACAAAGAGCTTCCAAGAAAGAAAGAGAAGTAAACCTGAAGAAGTCCGAGCAAAGTTATAGAAATCTTTAGAATCAGATCTCTCCATGATCAATACGAAGACAGCTAAAAACACAGAGACACACACACAAAGAAACAGAGAATACAAAACGAATCTCCAAAAGGGTGTTTGCTAAGACTTGTCAAGAAGTAGAGATAAGGAAAGTAGAAGAAGATTAGCTCCCGATTCTCCGGGGAATTGAAGAGTACATGGAAGGAGGAAACCTCTCCTTCTCTAGTTCTCTACTTCCTAAAGAAGAGATTTTTCTGATTTAAGATTAGAGAAGAAGAGAGAGAGAAAGAGAAAGAGAGAGCCTTTTTATTATTATCTCTGTTCTTTACCCTGCGCTGTGCGTAACATTGACACATGACCTTTGCCCGAACAAATCCTCACTTCCTTTTTATTTTTATTATTTTGGCTATCTCTGTCTGAATAAGCATTTCTTTCCACTTTTATTTATCTCTTAATCAAATTAATATTCGAAAAAATTAAAAAGATTTTCATTTGTCGTCAAGGAAAAATTCTCTTCTGTTGACAAAAATATAAAGTAAATATTCTACTTTCTGATTTTCTTTCTTACTTTTTTCTATTAATTAAATAGGATTATGTTTACTAAAATTAGTGATTAGTGAATAGTGAGAGTGATTATTAAAAAGTAATCTTTTTTGGTGCTTTTTTCTAACATTATTTTATCTTTATTTGTTTTCTAGTAGAATTGCATGGAAACCGAAACCGAAACGGAAACGAATACATTACATGTAAACAGAAACGAATATGTGGAAACGTTTCGTTTCGAAAGAGAAACGAGTTTTTGATGAAACTAGATACGTTTTAGAAACGTTAATATATAAATATATTTATTTTAAAGTATCAAACATCAAAATATCATAGAAAAATATTTGAAACAATACGTTAATCTAAAACCATTTCTAGACTTAACAAAAAAAGTTCATAACTTATATGTTTATTTGTGTAACTGTTTTGGATAACTATGAAAGAAAGAAAAAATGTGATTGATATAGCCACATATTATGTAGATACCAAATCCACTTACTATATGATAATAATTAACAAGGATCCTTCATAATATAATTAAAAAAATTGGTTGATGGCTTTATATAAGATCATATGCTTTTTTAACTTGTTTAAAACTCAACCAAATAAGTTAGTTATGACTTATGAATATTAATTGCATAGAGATTAACAAAAATTAAATGGAGAGACAAGTTATATGGTCCATGTGAATAGATTTCATCCGGTCGGTTCAATTTGATCTTGTATTTGGTCATTTGTAATTATTTTATTCACAATTAGAACGACCTATTGATATAAAATAAAATGACACCTACACATATACTTGCGCTGACATGATGTAACCGGCCAAGCAAAGTTTACAAAATTGTATTTGTAAAAATATTGAGATGTTCACACTCCATAATCATAGGGGATACAAAGTCAAGCATGGCCATTTTTTTTAATTATAAAGCTTTGACACATTTTAAACATAATTAAAGAAAGAAACACACGCTAATGTATACATTGAAAGGCCAATCTAGTGCGATACAAAAAAAAGTTGACAACGATAAAACCAATAAGAAAAAGTAGATACGTTTGAAAATTAACATTACAGTTAGTAACTTTGATAATAGGATCCCAAGAGAATCTAGAAAAATGAGATAAAATATGTTAAAATAATATGTAATTTTAGAAAATAGTTTATAATTTCAAAGTTAAATTTCGATCAAAAACACGAAAATAAAATAAATTTTATGTCCTATCTATCGAAAATGTCTCTAATATTCGATAAATAAAATTTCTCAAAAAATAAACTACATTCAATCCATTTAAAAAAGTTTAGTACTATCCAATCTAATTATCAAAATTTTGATATACTACTTCGGAGTAGATGCGACGATGACGACTGGAGCGTCTTGAAACGTGTAGCTAGAAACCTTCAAAAACGATCAGATCTAAACAGAATATTTAGGTCTATATTGGACTAAAATACTTTTTTAAAATTTATACTCATATATACGAATAGACCTAAGTATCCTTCATATATACGACATGAATCGAAAAGTCTATAAGATCATAAAACCTAATACTAGTCCACATATATTGAAATGCAATAGCAATATTGATTAATGAAACAATGGTAATTTAGTCATGTCTAAAGAGTTTCTGGCATCAGAGTTCACATTTCACCGAGCCTGGGTATCATCAACAAAATAAAGCCCAAATATAAAAAATGGGTCTAACTAAACGGCCCAATAAGAGGTACTAGGGTTTTTACTCAGTCCTCTCCTCAACCAAAGAGTTTGTGGCATCACACACTATTAAAGCCGCATTTCTCATTGATTCCGCCACTTAGGGTTCATAGCAGCCAGAGACGAAAGGAGAAGGGATCTAAAGCATCGAAAGCAACAATGGTGAAGTTCTTGAAGCAGAACAAGGCCGTGATCCTTCTTCAAGGCCGTTACGCCGGTAAGAAAGCCGTCATCGTCAAATCCTTCGACGACGGTACCCGTGACCGTGGCTACGGACACTGCCTCGTCGCCGGACTCAAGAAGTACCCGAGCAAAGTCATCCGCAAAGACTCAGCCAAGAAGACTGCCAAGAAATCTAGGGTTAAGTGTTTCATCAAGGTCGTTAACTACCAGCATCTGATGCCTACGCGTTACACGCTCGACGTGGATCTCAAGGAAGTGGCCACTCTTGATAACCTTCAGTCCAAGGATAAGAAGGTTGCTGCTCTTAAGGAGGCCAAGGCTAAGCTTGAGGAGAGGTTCAAGACCGGCAAGAACAGATGGTTCTTCACCAAGCTCAGGTTCTGAGAAGTTTCGTATTTCGACAAGGACGTTTTTGAGCTTTTTGTTATTGAATCTTTAAAGCGTAATTTTTAGTTTCTAGGGTTTCATTTACTTTGGTGAAAAATTGTGGAACCTGTTTTGGATTGTGTAAGACGTTTTGTTGAATTTTCTATTATGGATTTTGTTTCTCTTATGCGTTTTGATTACATATTTGTTTCCATTTGAATTATCTGCTTAGGTTCTAGAGATTCATTGCAATGATCTTGTTCTCGATTTGAAATTGATGCATTGCTTGAAAATGTTAACCTTAGAAATGTTCCAGTTTCACTGAGACTACGGGTTTGAATCATTCAATACATTGTTCCTTTGTCAGAAATATGATACAATGTCTCGTGTCTGTATCTCCCTTGGTTAAGCTGAACTTTACATTGTAGATTAGAAAGATTTCAGCAAATGTATTTACCAAAAATTGCTAGACTATGAAGTTCATGTTCATAATCTCGGTTAGGAAATGATCACATTATGAACTACAAAGTTTGTCCAGATTTTTTGAGCTATTGATAATCGACCAATTGAAAAGGTTCTGTCAATAGATTCAGCAAATGTTTAATCTGTTAAGCCCGGCACTGCAGACAGATACAAATCTAAGATGGTATAATTGAAGCGTGTATGTTTCTCCTTAATTGTGCTACAAAATGCGGGCTAAACGCTTTTGAGGTATTGATCAAACTCGAGCCAGATTTGTAGGCTCTGTGATGTCTGACTTCACTTGGGAACCAATAAATCGACAGCTAAGTAATAGCTTCCAACGATGGCCGTCGATGCAACAGAGCTTCGTGCTATCCTTATCCCAATTCCTCGGAACAGGAGGTTTCTGTCTGTAGGATGTATTCCTGTCCATCTCTCTAATCTCTTCCCGGGTTTATTCCATTTCAGAAACTTCCTCTCTTTTGCTGTATACTGGTCAAAATTCAATAGAAACCAAACATAAAAGAAAATGAGGACAGAGCTTTGAGTTTCATATATCTCTTAGTAAGATAACGAGGATATATTTTGTTTTACCTTTGGCAATATTACACACTGCGCCCGTGTTCTTGCTGTGTCAAAGGTATGAGATGCTGCAGCTGCAATGGCACCGGAAATCCCAGCAGCAAGGCTAACGGCTACTGGAGATAAAGGTCCGATTTCTTCTTCAGAGCTGAATTCAACAAGTTTTGCAGAATCATTAAAGTTCAAGTTAAAATTCAAGTTAATTGAGAGCTCTGTAGAGTGAGAGTTAAGTACCTGGGCAGGGGATTCATTCCAACAGCTTTCCAACTGAGCATTCCCTCGTGAAGAAATTGCCATGTTGAAAAGAACACTCCACCGTAAAGACAATCTCTTACAAGACCTGAACGTAGATTCCTCCATAAAGCTCTATATCCTTCAAGTGAAGCAACATCGAGGGGTCTCTTAACATCCATGGCTGATGGCGGGTTTCCTGTTCCAGTCATCATCCACGGGTACTCTTGCAAAGCAGCTGTCATGTTTGGGTGTTTATGATTTAAGACGGATAAGAGACTGACTGTTTGTGTCAATGACTTTACATCAAGAGTGTATCTTCTTAGCAATTTTGTGACCATGGGTGAAACCGGTGCGGTCTCTGCAACAGCGGCAGCATTTGGAGCCCGTGATGCAGCGGTCACTTGCTTTCGGACTTTGATTAGCTCAAATGGAGAAGTCACCACTGTTTCTGCTGCACCTCCTACCATCCCAGCCAGGAAAGCTTCACCAACACTTACATAGTTATCATGTCGACCATCTGTAACCAATGAAGTCATATAGGAAGTACTCTTTAGATTCTTCAAGAACAAGGTTCCACTTAAGTAAAAAGGTCGTAACTTCAGCTACCAAATTAATACTAACATCAGGTATTGTCCGAGGTATGAAAGGAACCAACTTTGAATGTAAAAGCTATGAATGGATAATAATAATAATACTGGTACAAATTCTAAAATCTATGAACAGATGGCAATATCCTTTTAATGGTTGCTTCTTGTCTAATTAATTGATGTTCTCTTGGACAGAAGAATTAGTCACAAAAACCTAATATCGAATCATCGAGACATGGGATCTGCGTAATACCTTTGTAGAAAGCTGTTAGAATCTCATAGACACCAAACCTTGCACCAACACCTGAAATTCTTCCTAAAGTTAACGATCCAAGACCACTGTACAGACCTGCATTGGTGTCCAAAAAGACCAGAAACGATCAAACAATACACCATTTTGCCTGATGCAGAATCAGAAAATGATTGAAACCTAAAAAGAGTAATTTGCAAACCTGAATAGCCAGAGAAGCGAAGAACTCTATTCACAACTTGAAAGGGGCCTAATTTCTTACTGGGTCCTGAACCAACCTACAGTTCAATGTTGAAATCAACACCACAGAAATGAAGTGATTGAAATAATAAATTACAAATTTGTTGAAGAAGAAGATTGGAAGAAACCTGGATTATGGTTTTGATTGTATCCAGAGGATAAGCGAGAGCAGTTCCTAGCGATACAGAAGCCGAGGCAGCAATGGCATGCGTCGCAAACTGATGATTCTCAAGAAGCTTATCCATCTTTAAGTCGTCGTCTAAGTGTTCGACGAAATGCCTCAGCGAAAACAAATGTACATATACCTACCTACACATTTTATTTCAGCAACTACAGTATTAGTATTCACATATACAATGTCACTCACTCTTTGCTACAATCTCAAAATCACGAGTTTTTTAGAAGTCGATCAACAAGTTCTTCTTAATTCTTATCATACTTCTTCAACTTTGATCAATCACAAACTAAACACATACCTCTGATGCTATTTGAATCACAAAGAGGTTTCTCTCAGAAGAAGAGATTACATACAAACATCATCTTCAAAACTCAGTTGCTGTTTCACGTTGAAGCAAAACCAGATCAAAAGACTGAGGAGAAGAAGACGACCGACGCTAATCGGAAAATAACAACACACGACGCCGTTTAATCAGAAGATACCCTAATTAGCCAACGACGTCGTTTTTAGAATTTAAAAGGATAACAAAAAAGTGTTAAAAACGGAAAACAAATAGGTGACGTCATAATAAAGATATGCCAGATTTATAGGTCATAAACCAGAAAAAAGCTGCCAAACCTATTTCTGCAAACCCTAATCGGGCCGGGTCAATTTCTCCCAAACATTGCATCTCTCTTATCTTTCTCCGATTCTCTCCTCCGTTCATCGGAAACCTCCGTCTCCGGCTGGTTCCAGTTTCCTCCCCTCCGGAACCGAAGCTACCGTACCGGAATTTTATCACTTTTCTACGAAACCGATTCATCGTAACCGGCCACAAACCAGAACAGGTTCGTTTTCTTCATCTTCTTGTACAACAAATTTACGGGTTTGCTCTTTTTTTGTTTTGTTCCTGTCGGAATTGTGTAATTCGGTTGAGGTTTTGGTGCATGTGGTTTTAGAATTTGCGTATTTGAAAATGGTTAAATCAATGTGACTTGTGTGAATTATCTGAATTTTGATATCATTGGTTTGTGAAATTTCTCAAAGCTTTCATTTTAGGATCTTGGCTTAATATGTTATTTCCATTTACAAAGTTTCTACCTTTCCTTCTTCTTCTGTATTGAATACAGGCTTGATGGATTCAGAATTGGAACCTGTAGCTCTTACACCGCAGAAACAAGACAATGCTTGGAAGCATTGTGAAATTTACAAATACGGTGATAGACTTCAGATGAGGTGTCTCTACTGTCGGAAAATGTTCAAAGGGGGAGGTATTACGAGGGTGAAGGAACATCTTGCTGGTAAAAAGGGACAAGGCACGATCTGTGACCAAGTTCCTGAAGATGTGAGGCTCTTTTTGCAGCAGTGTATCGATGGAACCGTGAGACGCCAGAGGAAGAGGCAAAAATCCAGTTCAGAGCCTTTGTCTGTAGCTGCTTTACCTCCTATTGAAGGAGAAATGCTGATGGTTCAGTCTGATATGAATGACGATTTTAAATCGCCGGGTAGTTCGGATGTGGTTGTGCAAACCGAGAGTGTGATGGGTGGCAGAACAAAGCAAAGGACTTACAGGAGTAGAAAGAATGCTTTTGAGAATGGTAGTGGGAGCAACAATAATGACCTGATTAGTAGAGACATGGACAATTTGATTCCAGTGGCGATTAGTAGTGTAAAGAACATTGTGCACCCGTCCTTTCGAGATAAGGAGAATACAATCCATATGGCGATTGGACGGTTTTTGTTTGGCATTGGAGCTGATTTGGATGCAGTAAACTCTGTTAATTTTCAACCAATGATCGATGCTATTGCCTCTGGAGGATTCGGAGTGTCTGCCCCGACTCATGATGACCTTCGAGGTTGGATACTGAAGAATTGTGTAGAGGAAAGTACAAAAGAAATTGATGACTGCAAAGCAATGTGGAAGAGGACAGGCTGTTCCATTTTGGTTGAGGAATGGAACACTGATAAAGGCCTCAAAGTCCTTAACTTTTTGGTTTACTGTCCAGAAAAGATAGTCTTTCTGAAATCTGTGGACGCGTCTGAGATGTTATCTTCGCCGGATAAGTTGTTTGAGCTACTTAGGGAGCTGGTTGAAGAAGTTGGCAATGCCAATGTTGTTCAAGTGATTACAAAATGCGAAGATCACTACATTGATGCTGGGAAAAAGTTGATGCTTGTGTATCCTTCTCTATATTGGGTTCCTTGCGCTGCACATTGCATTGATCAGATGCTCGAGGAATTTGGGAAACTAGGCTGGATAAGTGAGACTATCGAACAGGCTCGAGATATCACAAGATTTATTTACAACCGTAGTGGTGTTTTGAACTTGATGTGGAAGTTTACTTCGGGTAATGATATCCTGCAACCAGCATTTAGCACTTCTGCCACAAACTTTGCTACATTGGGTAGAATAGCCGAGCTCAAATCCAATCTGCAGGCTATGGTTACTTCGGCAGAGTGGAATGAATGTTCGTATTCGGAAGATCCCAGCGGGTTGGTGATGAATGCCATCACTGATGAAGGCTTTTGGAAGGCAGTAGATTTGGTAAACCATTTAACCGGTCCTCTTTTGCGGGCTTTGAGGATAGTTTGTTCTGAAAAGAGGCCTGCAATGGGGTATGTCTATGCAGCACTGTACCGAGCAAAAGATGCAATCAAAACACATCTGGTTGAGAGGGAGAGTTACATGATATACTGGAAAATTATAGATCGATGGTGGGAGCAGCAACAGCATTCTCCTTTGCTTGCTGCTGGTTTCTTTCTTAACCCAAAATTCTATTATAACTCCAACGAAGAAATGCGTAGTGAAATTATTCTATCGGTGCTCGATTGCGTCGAGAGATTGGTTCCTGACGACAAGATTCAAGATAAAATCATCAAGGAGTTATCCTCTTACAAAGCTGGCAATGGAGTTTTTGGAAGAAACTTGGCAATCAGAGCTCGGGACACAACGCTTCCTGGTATGGTTAATTTTCCTTTGACTTTTCTTGGGTAAATTGCATTTTTGTGCTTCTCTTATTTGGAATCTCTTTACATGCTTGGTTCTTAGCTGAGTGGTGGTCTACATATGGAGAAAGCTGCTTGAACCTCTCACGTTTTGCGGTACGTGTTCTTAGTCAAACGTGCAGTTCATCAGTTAGCTGCAGGAGAAACCAGATACCTTTCGAACAAATATACCAATCGAAGAACTCCATTGAGCAGAAACGGCTCAGCGATCTTGTATTTGTTCAGTACAACATGCGCCTCAGACAACTGTAAGTCGTAAATCTTGCCCTTCTCAGTCAAATCCTTAGTTTCCAGAGAGTACAAAAGGATAGATCTAACCGTTCTCTGTCTCCTCTAGGGGTCCTGTAACCGGGGATGACACACTAGACCCGTTATCACACAACAGGATGGATGTTTTTAGAGACTGGGTTTCCGGAGACCTAGCTTGTGTTGAAGGAAATGGAAGTGCGGACTGGAAGTTGCTCGAGTCTATTCATAGGAATCAAGTAGTACCGATCATCGATGATACCGAAGACTTGGGACCAGGTAAAAAAGATTCAGCATCCTCACACTTTCTGTTCCGTTTCGAAGATTTTTGAGTTTTTGAAAAAGTTGAAAAATGTGTACAGGTTTCGATGATACTGAGATATTCAAAGGAGAAAAGGAAGTGAGAGATGAAGTGTATTATACAAACACATCGGAGAAAGTATTCACGTGACGTCCCTAAGATATACCATGGTTGGTTTAAGCCTCTTGGTTGGCTCTTTCTAACTCACAGGAAGCTGTTTGTAGTCGTAGGGTTTGATCTGTATTATTAGAGGTTTTACTCTTTAGATTTATTCTTGTACAAGACGTTTCAGTATTCTTCTTCATACTCCCTCATGCCTTTGTCCTCTCTTAGGTGATATTGTCAGGTTCTGTCCAGATATTAAAATGTTTGACAAATATTGGGTGTTATTGTCAGTTCTTATGTTATAAAAGCACCCTCTTAATGCCCCAACACTGATTTAGATTCTACATCTATTTACCACAGTGTAGTGTGCATTAGGCAAAAAACATACAATGGATAATACAAAACAGGTTAAGTGATGATGGTTGAAGAATAAACCAAGCAGTGGCCTGGCATACATTTAAATGGCCCATATGTTTGTCTATTAGGCCCAGCCCATTAAGAAACAATTGGTACAATCGGAGAAAAATAGACGGAGATTAAGCTAAAAGAAAGGTCTACGACAGTTCCATCGGACACCGGCGGCGAAACATGGCTTCTTCGGCGAGGATCAGATCTGACATCTACGACAGAGAAGAACGCAAGCAGTTAGTCTTCCTTCTTTCGATTTGATTCGTTTTATGTGTTTTTCTTAGTTTGACTGCTCATTCTTGTCTCTGTAGGCAATACCAAGCGCATATTCGTGGTTTGAATGCTTACGAGCGGCATAAGAAGTTTATGAAAGACTACGGTACTAACACTTCTTTCAATGTTCCATTTGTAGCTCGATAGTTAGGTTTAAATGGACAAAAAGTTTTGGAATTTAGGGTAAATAAGTGGCTTTCTGTTTACCCCAAATCCATGTGTCCAACATCAAAGCTGGTTGATGAACAGTCTTCTCCTCTGAGCTAGGAAGGAGGCTACAGTTAGCCTTACATGTGTTTTCTTTTGTTTTGTGGTTCTCCATTGGGAAAGTTGATTTCTTTTGCCTAGTTGTTAAGCTACTGTTTTATAATGAGGTTCAGGATTTGGTATTCTTGTTTTTTTCCAGATTTTGTGGTTTCATCTTTTGTTTTTGTTGCTTTACAGTTCGTTTTTATGGGGAGGATAAGCCAGTTGAAGTTAAGTTACCCGTTAAAACGGATCAGGACACACTAAGAGAAGGATACAGGTATGGTAAAGTTTTGTATATGTTTTTGTGTTGGGATGCTTTCTTGATGAATCTGCAAGTTTCTGTTTTGAATCTTACTTGGTATATGCCATATGTTAGCATGTATCTTTTACTTTTTCATTGTTAATAATCTTTTGAACTCTGTAATTTTTGGAATTTTTTTCTTTTATAGGTTTATACGTTCTGAGGAAGATGATTTTAATCCTTCTTGGGAGCAAAGATTGGTGAAGCGATACTATGATAAGCTTTTTAAAGAGTATCCTTTAAAACATAATATAGCTAATACTTACTTTTGTTCAAGTACTAATTAACGGGAGTTTGGATGAGTACACCATGTCTAACTCCTTGACTGATTGAAGATACTGTATAGCTGACATGTCAAGATACAAGACTGGTCAGGTAAAATCAGATGCATAGTTACTGTATCTCACGTAAATTCCTGTATTACTTTTGTTCCGTTGACTTATTTTGAATGTTTGTAGATGGGTTTAAGATGGAGAACGGAAAAGGAAGTAATGACTGGGAAAGGTTAATATTGCTTCAAACTCTTTGCCTGTGATTTATTTTGAAGTAGCTGTGATAAGAGTCTTGAGTGTGAATGCAACTGCTTTCTGTCAGGGCAGTTTATGTGTGGGAGCAAACATTGTGATGAAAAGGACGGTTTAGCAAGCTATGAGGCATGTATCTTTAGATGTTTTCTCAATTATTGTTCTAATGTTTGGGTCGGATTAATTCACTGAGCATCGCTGTTTTTGTAGGTGAACTTTTCTTATCATGAAGCTGGAGAAGACAAACAAGCCCTTGTAAAACTCGTAGCTTGTAAGAGGTATAGGCATTCATCGTACAGCTTGTCATCTCTATTTCTTTTATGCCTTCAGAATAGAATTAGTAGTGGTTTGGGAAATTGAATACCTACGACCAGTAGTATCCTGGTTTGTTTCAGTGCTTTTGTTTAAGCTTGACTATCTGCTTTCCTTATTTTTCACATTATCAAACATCTTTTGGCACCAGATGTGCGGACAAGCTTTACTACAAAAAAAGAAAAGAGGGCGAAAGGTCAGAGAGTAAAGAAAAGAAAAGGCAGAAACGAAAACGGTATAGATAAAGAGATTCATGTTAATTTACAACTAGAAGTCATGTTTTTTCTTTTTTTGGATTACATTAAGTGAGATATAATAATTTTGGAATTCAGGAATCAATCATGCAGTGAAGATGACGCAGATGAAGAGGAGAGGAGAAAAGGTGTGTAATTTGCGGAGTTCAATTATTTTGGGTCTATTCTTTGTAGAAACAGTTATGAAAATATTATAATTTGGGGAAGGAGTGAAATAGAATGTGTTTCATATCGCAGGAAAAAGGGGAAAGCGCAAGGCAGAAGGTGGTGATAGAGAAGGCAAGGATGATGAAAACTTTGACGAATATATGGAGGGAATGTTCCCAGGAAAGGGTGATAGGTAGAGCTCCAAAAGGTGACCTTTTTGCCTAGACTTAGTTTGAACCCTGAAATGTAAACACTTACCTTATTTACCGAGAAGGGCTTTAGAATACAGACCATAACATAATACTTTTATTATATCGACTTTGGGGTTGACGTCTAAGTATACACAACAATAGGACTTCTCACATTGTGTGATCCATCTGACCAAATTAGGGAGGCTGACACGATACTAGAAATACCAGCAAGACTCTTGCCAGAGACTGTAACTGTGAAAGACTTCTTCTCCCCAGTTGACTTGAAAGAGATCGTATCTGGTTCGACTTTGATACTGAGTTTGGGATCCCCAGACAATTTTGCCTTGTAAGTGGATCCCTTTTTCCCAACGTTTGTGACTGTTCTTGTAAATGTGATATCTGAAGATGATGAAGCTGGAACTTTGGCTGACATTGAAGGGTAGTTGAGATTTCTCATAGTAAGCTTTGATTGTTCAGAACAAGTAAAGGTTCCGCCCGCAAGAGTACTAACGCCTTGAGCTGAGTAGTTCAAAGAGCAAAGCATGTTCAAGTAATCCTCTTTGGCTATTTCGTAAACAAGCCCTGGATCAACTGCCACTGTAGGGTTAACAAATCCTGATCCATATGCGAACTCTGCTTCTGCGTTTTTGGAAGAGTTCATTGCCCAAGCTGCATGAAAACAAAAAGGATCAATCCAGATCACATTCAACTTATTTTTTTCCTTCAGAGATTAGATCGATTTGATGTTGATAATTACCCGTAGTCATGATAGCGGATTTTACGGCAGAAGCTGACCAGTCAGGGTGTATCGTCTTGACATAAGCAGCTACACCTGCGGCATGAGGGCAAGCCATAGATGTTCCGGTCATGAAATAGTAATCCACGCTTTGTCCAGGAAGTGCCGTTTGACCCAACGGTGAATATGCTGCTAGTATATTGACTCCTGGAGCTGTTATATCAGGCTGCATATATATATACCTCAAGTCATTGATCAACTGTTATAACCAAATAGTTTGGTTAATTTGTTTTGACTTTTGAGTGTTCGTTACCTTCAAAATGTCACTAAAGAGAGTGTTTGGACCGCGAGAAGAGAAGGTGGGAACGATTGGAGCATCATTGTCTTTAGCTGTCTCAGTCTTCATTATAGTTCCTTGCGGGTTTCTGTTTCATATCGAAAAATGTCATTAACATAAGAGAATCTAACTAAAGATTTGTTTATGTAACAGATTCTTACGGTGAGGAGAGAAGGTAAGATCTTAATGCTTCATAATTGGTATCATCTAAGGTTGAAACCGCAATAGGACCAAGACCAGGAGTATCAACATCGTTTACATGGAGGATAGTTCCAACCGCACCTGCATTTTTTTGTTCCATAACATTATTTGGAACATCGCACACAACAATCTTTCCTTTCACCGTGTTCAGGCAGCCGCTATCGCAACCTCTACCATTAAAAAAAAATGTATCAAACGATATATCCAATTATCCATAACATAGTATAGTGAGTTAGGTCACTATGGATTCTTTGAGTCACAAGTTACCTTGCTAGCTCCTCTGTACAGTTGTTTGAAGCAGTTTTACCGTACGCCAAAGGATACTTCTTTCCCTTTAAGTCGAAGTCATTGATCGATCTCCCCTGTATGAACATACTTTAATCACCATGATAGACGACGACAAGCACATTCATATATCAACTGAAACAAGAAAAAGACTTCTTACAGGTATCATCTTGTCATCTCCATTAACCACATTAGTAACAAATCTTCTATCAGTCGAGCCAGCAGCCACGGATATGAGCCACGGTGCAACGTTATCCGCTTTTCCAAGTTCAATGCCGGCGTTTCCAACCGCTACCGTAGTAACAATCCCTTTGGTCATCGCATGAAATGATCCAATAGCAATAGGATCGATATCAACTTTAGTAACACCGCCTCCAAGAGAAATGGTTATAACATCGACCCCGTCCGCAATAGCATCGTCAAACGAAGCCAGCAGTCGATCACCACTGCAACCCGCTGGCTCGCACACTTTGTAAACAGAAATTCTACCTAAAGGCACACCGCCTCTCGCAGTTCCTTGTGCCACACCGTTCACACTCACTCCTTTTACTTTGTTTCCTGCGGCTGTTGAAGCCGTGTGTGACCCATGACCTTCAGTGTCTCTTGCTGAATCCTGCACATAGTATCGTGCTCCAATTACCTTCCTGTATATATTTAAATTAGGGTTATTAGTCTCTGTCTTTCGATCCTTTCGTGTCACACAAGAAACTTTGAGAAGAATTAGTGAAAATGCTACTTACCTGTTGCATGTGAAATTAGCTCCTCCTGCGCAAGTTCCTTTCCATTTTTTTGGTATTGGGCCGATGCCTTTGTCTGAAAAACTCTTAGATTCAGGCCAGATTCCACCGTCTATTACACCCACTATTATATTGCTCTCAACCTCAGGGACATGGTTGCTCTTGTCACCAAGTCCCATGAACTCATAAGATCTCGTCGTCATAATTTTATAAACCTTGCTTGGGAATACCGAAACCACACCTTTCATGCCTTCAAATCACACAATATCACATCATCAAATTAACAATCATGAAGAGTTTGATAATCTTTATATAATCATGAAAGTACTCACCAATAAGTTTATCTCTTTCAGATTCAGTGAGTTTGGCTGCAAAACCATTGAAACTTCTTCCATAGCTTCTCACCAAAGAATCTTCTACGGAACTGCATAACAAAAATAAACAAACATTAACGTAAACAACAAGCAACAAAATTTGGGTAATAAGAATTTGACTCGAGCCGGCTCATCAACAATACATTGGTAAATAAATTCACATTGTTAAAATATTTATATAGAAAACTATTTACAAATCCTCCCAATTTATTTTTGATTTTTAATATAGCTTGATCAGCCCCCTAAGTTGTTGAGAGTTTTATATCAAACCTTGATTCGATAACTTCTCGAAGGATACTGTTATGGTGAGACATAGGAGAGTAAGAATCTTTTGCAGGAAGAGCTCCCATGTAAATAATATACACCTGCGTCAAAATGTCACAACCAGTGAATGAGACCACAATACAAATTTAGATCATACTTATAAAATTATTGTGGTTTACTAGACGAAACATAAATAACTTGCCTTTCTTTCATCTTCAATAGCTGTAGGAATCTGACAAAGGCTCATGAGAAGAATTGAGGAAAGACATAGGACTAAGCCAATGGACGCCATTATCGATCGAGAGACGAGACCTTTTACTGTTGTTGACAACAATGAGTTGAAGTTGCTAGTTCATATCATATATATAGAGAGAATATGTGGCTATATTACTTATGGAGAGAAATGATCGTGACAATGCAATGAAATATGGGAATTAATTATATATTTAATATTTTCAGTCTATGGCAAGGTTTATTACTACTGTTAGATTGTTTTTATAAAATACCATTATCTATTTTTTATTTTATTTATTATTTAATTATTTAAGAACCTATACATAATAATATGAATAGATTTGATTGATTAATGGTGTTTTCACACATCATGGTTTCTGTAATGTTATTTGAATTTATTTACAAAATATAATAATATGTTAGGATCCATTTTAAAGATTTTTTTTATTTATTTCAATTTATTTTAGTACAGATAATGGTTTTAATACTCTCTAGAGAGCATGGATTTCTTTATAAATTATAAAATTGATTACATAATTTATTATTAAGTCTTTACTAAATTGTTCTTAACATTTTTGAAAATATGGGATGGTATTTGTTGTGATATTACAGCTATTGAAGATGAAAATATGGGATAACCTTAAAGTTAAAAATCTAATGAAACGACAGTAATAATTTCATATTTACATATAATTAGTAGGACTCGATGTAGATCGATGTATAAATAATTATTCTTTCCTTTTCCAAAGATACTTTGATATCGTATATTCTGAAATTTAGAGTTGGTATAGAGATTTTAAAAATATATGACAAAAAACTTACTTCCAAGTATAGATAACTAATAGAGATTTCTTACCCCAAAACACATTTTTTTTTCCGAAAAAAACATATATAATTTCGAAAGAAATGTTCCATGCATGACGCATGGAAAGCGTCTATAGAATTAATTTAATTAAGAAGCACATTCAAATAAATATCCTAAAAACGTTAAAATGTCACATGCATGAAATACTTTCGACAAATACATCATATATAGTTCATGTCGGAAAAATGTAATGGATTATAAATTTGTAGAACGGAGTGAATGTTGTGTTTGATAATGGGAGGCAAAATGGATCAGTCCAAGTTGTAGGATAATTAGAATTTGAAGAGGTGAACCATTTAGTTAGTTTATTACATCACAAGTTATATCATATATAACCTAGCTAGACTGAGTTTGAACCATGAAAGGTAAAACAAAATAGAACCCAACAAACTAAAATTTATTTAACATCAAATACATGCAATTATTGTCTTCAAAATGAGATTGATGCATGCCTAAGTGTACACAACAATAGGACTTCTCACATTGTGTGAACCATCCGACCAGACCAGAGACGCAGACACAATACCAGAAATACCAGCAAGACTCTTGCCTGATATTGTAACGGTGTAAGACTTCTTCTCCCCCAGTGACTTGAAAGAGAGAGTCTCTGGCTTAACCTTGATGCTGAGTTTGGGATTCCCAGACAGTTTTGCCTTGTAAGTGGATCTCTTTTTCCCAACGTTTTTGACGGTTCTTGAAAAAGTTATATCAGAAGATGATGAGGCTGAAACTTTGGCTGTCATTGATGGGTAGTTGAGGTTTCTCATGCTAATCTTAGATTTTTCAGAACAAGTGAAGTTACCGCCCACAATAGTACTAAGTCCTTTGGATGAGTAGTCCATAGAGCAAAGCATGTTCAAGTAATCCTCTTTAGGTATTTCGTAAACAAGTCCTGGATCAACTGCTACTGAAGGGTTAACATATCCTGATCCATATGCAAACTCAGCTTCTGCATTTTTCGAAGGGTTCATTGCCCAAGCTGCAACAAAAACATAAAAAGATTCAGATCAGATGTCACATCAATAATATTTTCTTCAGTGAAAAATTCGGTTCGATGTTGATACCGGTAGTCATGATAGCAGATTTGACAGCAGAAGTGGTCCAATGAGGATGGATCGTCTTGACATAGGCAGCTACACCTGCGGCATGAGGGGTAGCCATTGATGTTCCACTCATGAAATAGTAATCCACGCTTTGTCCTGGAAGCGCGGTTCCAGCCACTGGTGTATATGCTGCTAATATATTTACTCCTGGAGCTGTTATATCCGGCTGCATATATATATAGTAGTTGTCAAGACACTTAACCTAATTCATGCAAATGCAACGTTCTTTGAATTTTGTTACCTTCAAGATATCACTAAAGAGAATGTTCGGACCACGAGAAGAGAAAGAAGCAACTATGGGAGCATCATTGTCTTTAACTGTCCCACTCTTCATTATAGTTCCTTGCGGGTTTCTATTTCACATCAACGATTTGCATCAAACATCTTAAAAAATATCTAATTAAAAGAGTGTCTAGCGAAGAAAATTCTTACGGTGAGGAGAGAACGTAAGAATGTAATGCTTCATAATTGGTATCATCCAAGGTTGAAACCGCAATAGGACCAAGACCAGGAGTATCAACATTGGTTACATGAAGGATAGTTCCAACTGCACCTGCGGCTTTTTGTTCCATAACATTGTTTGAATTGTCGCACACAACAATCTTTCCTTGTACCGTGTTCAGGCAACCACTGGCGCAAGCCCTACAAGAGAATGAATGCCAGTAAATGAAGATATATCCATAAAATGAAAAATGCTTGAGTCACAAGTTAGGGCGCTGTGGAGTCCTTGAGACACAAGTTACCTTGCTTTCTCTTCTGGACAGGTATTTGAGGCAGTTTTCCCGTATGCCAACGGATACTTCTTCCCTTTTAAGTCAAAGTCATTGATCGATCTTCCCTGTACGTTCATACTTAATCACCATGATTGAGGACAATATATATCAACTAAAACATGAGAAAAACTACTTACCGGTATGGTTTTGCCTTCTCCAGTAACCACAT
This sequence comes from Capsella rubella, assembly GCF_000375325.1. Taxonomy (NCBI): domain Eukaryota; kingdom Viridiplantae; phylum Streptophyta; class Magnoliopsida; order Brassicales; family Brassicaceae; genus Capsella; species Capsella rubella. The sequence goes on along the minus strand of NW_006238917.1, from coordinate 10,309,157 downwards.
TAGTAACAAACTTTCTATCAATTGTACCTGCTGCAACGGTTATGAGCCACGGTGAAATGTTAATCACTTTTTCAAGTTTAGGGCCATCATTCCCGGCAGCAGCTGTGGTAACAATCCCTTTGCGCATCGCGTGAAATGATCCAATAGCGAGAGGGTCAATATCAAGTTTAGTAACACCTCCTCCAATAGAAATGGTTATAACATCCACTCCGTCCGCTATAGCATCGTCAAACGCAGCTAACATTGACGCGGCATTACATCCTGCTGGCTCGCAAATTCTGTAAATAGCAATTCTACCTAAAGGCACACCGCCTCTCGCAGTTCCTTGTGCCACACCGTTGACACTCACTCCTTTTACTTTGTTTCCTGCGGCTGTTGAAGCCGTGTGTGACCCATGACCGTCAGTGTCTCTTGCTGAATTCTGCACATAGTATCGTGCTCCAATTAACTTCCTGTAATATTTGGATTAGGGTTATTAATCTTTATCTTTTGATCCTTTCGTGTAACACAAGAAACTTTGAGAAGAATATGTGAAAATGCTACTTACCTATTGCATGTGAAATTAGCTCCTCCTGAACAAGTTCCTTTCCATTTTTTTGGTATTGGCCCGATGCCTTTATCTGAAAAACTCTTGGATTCAGGCCAGACTCCGGTGTCGATTACACCAATTATTATATTGCTCTCAACATTAGGGGCATGCTTGATCTTGTCACCAAGTCCCATGAACTCATAAGATCTTGTTGTAAGAAGCTTATAATTGGTATTTGGAAAAACCGAAACCACACCGTCCATGCCTTCAATTCACACATGACATTATCATCAAATAACCATCATGACGAGAGTCTCATATATAATCTGTTACAATCATAAAAACACACTCACCCATAAGTTTATCTCTTTCAGATTCAGTAAGTCTGGCTGCAAAACCATTGAAACTTCTTCCGTAGCTTCTAACCAAAGACTCTTCAACGGAACTGCAGATTAAAAATAGAAAAAATTATAACGTAAACAACAAGAAACAGGTTTTAGTAATGAGAAATTTAAGATTGTTATATCAAACCTTGATTCGATAACTTCTTGAAGGATATTCTGATGGTGAGACATAGGAGAGTAAGAAGCTTTTGAAGGAAGAGCTCCCATGTACGCAATATACACCTGCTCCAAAATGTCACAGACCAATACAAATTTATTAAGACCGTAGATTAGTTATTATGGTTACGAGACAAAACAGAAATGACTTGCCTTTCTTTCATCTTCGATAGCTGTAGGAATTTGACAAAGGCTCATGAGAAGAACGGAGAAAAGACAGAGACTCAAACCAAGGGAAGCCATTGTCCAGACTTTTAATTGTTGATTAGAATTCTCATTATGTGAAGTTGCTAGTACATGATTATATATATTTGTGTGTAAGAGAGATATTATCTTGACAATGTATTTATGCTGTAGAGATTTATTTATATTGGAGGTTTTAATTACATTTGATTATAATCATTGAATATTGGTTATTCATAAACAGGGTATATGGAAGCCAAATCCATAAATTATGAATGTATAATAGATACAAGTACATATCCCCAGTCAAATTAAAGATCAGATGATTCAAATCTTATAATATGTCCTAAAATATGGAAAAATAAATCAAGATCTTGTAATAGTATAATTTACAAAATTCAAAAATATTTAGACCTTCTTTAATTAGTTGTATTAACTTATTTTTTATTGTTCAACATTTTTATTAACATACTTATGTTTATCTATTACACACATATGGGATAATTTTTTTTTTCAAATACATTTAACATGTCTAAAAGAAAATAAAACAAAAATCTAAAAAATTGGGATAAGATTTGATTGATAAGTGTATTTATAGTTTCTGCTGTATTAATTTTTCTTAAGTATTAGAGATTATTCTACTAGAATATTTACACTGAGATATCCATTTTAATTTAAAAAAATCAGATAAATCTAATAAGTATAGAGGATGGTTTTTGGTTGAATAAATAACAAAAACAAAGAGAATTGGTTTATGAAATTTTTTTATGTGGACTTGGCTATGTATTTACCGGACCAATTCAGTTCAATTAATTAAAACTTTGTTATAAAGAACCCAATAAAGGCGATATAATTCACTGAATAATCAAGTCAATGTAACGTTTTCATTTGAATTTCACAAAGATCTAATCCTTTTTCATATTTTTCCCGGACCACCAAAGAAGACAATATGACCGGCACGAGGGTATTTGGAAATCTTGGTGTCGTCTATCACTCTATAGCCGCGTTCGTCGTCTGAAAATTGTTGGAGATAGTCCACACTTCGGTCTACGTTATAACCATCGTCGAGTACCGATATACGTTTCATATATACATCATAAGCTTCCTCTTCCTTAGGAAAATATCCATATCCCATTTCAGGACTCGGTAGTGATGCGCTATACACTTCTCCACCCCACTCGACCAAATTCCCATAGTGTTCGCGAAACCTAGTCGACGGCCAAAATCCAACTTCTTCTCCCTGATCACCAAATTGCAACCACCAGTTTCCATTTTTTTGGTCCTGTTATCCCACAAACATAATATAGGTAAAGTTTGATATTACATACCGAGCAAAACTTTGTAATGGGTGAACCAAATAGTATGATTTTTTTTTTTGATAGGAGGATAAGGAAATGAGCAAAACCTTGATTAGACCAAAGATTCCATAGTGACTTATCTTATCACCACGAACAGATACTGGCGTTAATGCCGTACCAAGTGGAAAATCTTGACGAACGAGCATTATTCCAACGTCGCAGTTGCTATTGTAACATGATTTCCCACCTGCCTGTTCCATCATTATATATCTCAATAAAATAAATTACTTCATACATATTATATAGTCAATAACGTAACATAATGATAAATTTCGAAAGAGATAATTTTAGTAGCGTGATGTGACTCATGACTTACATTTGTATAGACGAAAGTCCGAGGTTTGTGGTCTTTGTACAATCCTGGATTTACCTGAATTTGTAAATAACATTTGTGTTCTTTTATTCAACTATTTATCAAACATTGTAATATACATATATATTTTCAAGTAATTAAATAAATAAACTATATAGTAGTAGTGGTTTTATGAGTACTGAAAGTAACTTACGGTAAAACCGGTTTGGATGAATTCCTTTCCCATCTGAATGTGAAGTCGAGAAGTACTGAACTGCGTTGGCGCAACCTTAGGCGCGGCTATACAAAGTTCCATTGTTGCTCCATTCAACCTCTGTTCTGGGTCTATTGATCGAGCCACCGCATACTAATCCCATTCATTTTTATATTGAAACCCAAAACGTTTTAATTTATCATTATAAATATATCAGAAATGTAATCTTGAGAATTCTTGTTTTGATTATAAAAGAAGCAACTTACATGATGTGTCTTGTAATTGAGAACATCATTAGGATCATCTGCAGTAGTGTTCCATGAGCCACTAGGTTTATAATCATCACCAAATGAGTCTAGTCTTAAAAGATCTTCTTTGGTGACTCTTTTTATAGGGACCGTGCCAATGGGACAACCCACACCATTCTCCCATAAGTAACCAAATCCAGAATTGTTTGTCTTTTTTTCTATCATCATTCTCTTCCATATTGGACGCATCTAAGACATGTCGAACACAACAAACATATTATACTGTCCGATTCTTTTTATGTTCTTAATAAAGAGAATATAAGCATATAGAACTGATATAGTGATATTTTATACCTTGTAATGGTATGTGTGATTTTTCATAGAAGGATGATCAAATGCTGGTTGCTTGAAAAAATCCACGCATCCATATTTTTCTCCATCTATAGTCTATTATTTGCAGCAATAATAGAGATTAGCATATATACTTATTTGTAAATTATAATAGAGAATACCAGCAAGATTGTGAAAAATATGTGAATACCTTGATGATCTTGACTACGGGTTTGTTCATAGCCTTTAGCCTCTTCTCGATTTCTAAATCTTCAAATTTAGAAAATCTCTTGGCTTCGGCGAATTCATTGTTATGAATTATACTTAGGCAACCAAAGATGCAACACATTAAGAACACCCATGTCACTGGCACTTTCATTTTTGATCAACAATAGAGAGAAATAAAGAAAAAGACAAAGGAAGAGTTGATTGAAATTGTGGGACGAAAAGATAGAGGTTTAATATATAGAAGGGTTGATCAGGATGCTGATTAAGGAATAAAATATATTGTTATTACAAAATTCCAGACTTTTGACCAAAATAATTTCTCAAAAGACATGTACTTAAGGATTCAACGGATTCTTCTTACTAATTCCTTAGATACTAATTTGAATAACAATTCCTGAGAGGCTTATATGTTAATATATTAATTATTGATCAATATTCATATTGACTGATATGTCATAAAAATAGGAAAATAACAGAATATATGAAGAATTGTTAGCAGAATAATATGACTAAATAAAATGTTTTCGTTAAATAATTATAATACGCTGAAAATCTAGTTTTCGTCCGATTAATCACATTTTGTGTTTAGTTATATTTTAACATGCTAGAATTCTAATCCAAAACTTCAACTCCTATCCATTATTTGTTACAAATTGAGTTTTTTTTTTCTGCTTCTGCGATACATTGATGCTTCTTGTTTTACAAATTGTTTGGTCCTTGAAAACGTCCCATGAGATTCTTCTTATGAATTCAAAGCCGAAATCTATCTTTGCACTCTTTTTGGATCTTACCAATGCCAAATTTTCACTTCAGATATCTCTTGAGTTCATTTATGCTGTTATCCGGAAAAAAAACCTTATGTCACACACATATTTCTTGAGACACTTTTTCTACTAGCTTGAAACTCATCTTTTAATCAAATCTTAAGTCTAATATCAATTTATTTTCAGTCTTCCTATAATACAATTGATTTCGATTATATTTCGAGAGACTAATCCGGTTATCCCCTATATATTATTGGGGAATATTGAGATAAATGATAATAGTAATGATATCCAGGCTTCTTAAGCTATGAACACTTCAATGCCATTAATTAAAAAGTAATGATCTCCAGGCTTTTTAATACAATTGTAATTATTTTATATACAATTCCAATTTTATATTTATCGGAACAAATTATTTTAGTTCTCATATAAACTTATGTGTGAATATATGTAATCACTTATAGCATTTATTTTTTAGATCATGTTTGTTATAAAATGTTGATTTTTTTTTTTTTAAGTAATAAATAATTTACTAACTTGCTAGGCCTGGCCTAAGCTCCGATTAATCAAATTTAGACGCTAACTTTAATGAAGTTGTTTAGAATCCTTAACATAACTTTAATGAAGTCTCTTATAAATGTGGACTATGTCAAAGCCTCAAAGACATGTGGACTATTTCAAAGACTTCAAAATAGGGGTAAAACAAATCATATGCAGTAAAAAATATAAATAATTCATCAAGAAAATCAGATAAGTTTCAAATTGATTGATACAATTTAGATCCCAAATATATGAAACATAAAATCAAATGCCAAAAGAAGTACTTGAAAGCGGACACTACATAATTTTTCATATTAAACAGCAAATCATAAAAGGTTTTTTTTCTTTATATCACCAATAGCTAGATTCGAACCAAATTCCATCAGAACGTTGTGATACTAAGTTTTGTGTAACATTTTGGAAGTTCGTTTAGCCTGGTCACTGCCTCTTCTATCTCGAACTTGTTACTCAGAGGAATCGACGAAGGTCTGATTAACATTTTCTTGACCACTGTTCCTTGCGCTATCAAGCACGAAGCTAGAGCAAACTCTTCTTTAGAACCGCTAAAGTTAATCAGCCATACGGTATACGCACGGAAGTAACGGCTGGGAAACGGTTTTGTCTCTTCCCAAAAGTTCCTCTTTGTACTTCCGATGCAGGACTCAAGTTCTTCCATGGGAGCATTGTTATTCTATATATACACCCAAAAAAAAAAAAAAAAAAAATCATGTATGGACCTTTGGAAAATATCATGTATGTACATATATAACATACATGCCAACGTTGCTAGAAAAATAAAAAAGATTAGCTAATTCAATCCAGTTAAAATTAGAACACACATGAGATTATATAACATACCTTAAATACAATTTCGAGCTCTTCCATTTCTACAGGCCATACAGATAAAACTTCGTTTAGCATATCTACCTCTTTTGCATTCGTTAAGTCTAAACTCACTGACATCGATGCAGAACGTTGCATATATTCACTGGATGCACTGATCATGACTTCATGCCCGATGCTGCTTTTATCCTTAGATTCATATATATGTCAAAAATATCAAACTAAGTTTTAACATCATTACTATCAAAATCAAATTGCAAGCAAAAGAAATATATACCTGAGGAGGGCATGATATACAGTAGCTGGTGTGAGAATATAACTGTCCAGTTGCCCAATAGTTTCGACTGAACTGGAGTCTAGGGTTTGTCATGACAAACTTATCCATCTCACACGAGAGAGATTGGACGGTCAGGATCTCCAGACTAGGTGCAACCACTTCAAATCCATCAATCTGATAACCGGATAAGTACAAGAACTTTAAGTTGCGGTTGCCAATGATGAGAGGACCACTTTGTTCATAGCAGTTGATCTTTACAACGAGCACTTGGAGAGAAGGGCAAGACAGGAGCACTGCATTAAAGACTTCGATCTCCGCGAAAACTCCAACGAGTTTTAGACTCTTTAGATTCGAGCAGCTTCGGAAAGCATGTGGATCTTTTAAGTTATACCGACCAAGATAGAATGATTCGAGGTTTGGATGAGAAAATGACTGTGGAGGCAAGTCAAGTGTATAGTTGGTTTTGGTTTTTGCAATGAAACGGATAATATAGTTTACTAGGTTGAGATGCTTGACATGTTTCACATGAATCAGTGAGTGAATCCATGCTTCGACCGTCCCATCTTCACATTGGTATGGGTAATGGTTGATTGTGACTCGTTCGAAACGGCCATTGTGATCGTTTATAACCTACAAGGCCAAAGAGTTATTTAATTAGAATATGTGAAAATGGTTAGAACAGATAGATATACATATGAATCTTTGTGGACACTTCTTTAATTAAAGGAAAGTACAAATAAATTACGAAGAAAAAATATAACTCTTTAAATCTAACAACAATACATTCAATTAGGTGGAACAAGGAAAGAGATCATATATACATTCACCATAAAATAATAAAAAGTTTACTATAGATACTCAATTTCAAATGCATTGATCATAAAATTTTGAAAAAAATAAATTTGTTTTCGCGGCAAATATCGTTAATTAACCTTATCATTAAAAACCGTTAACCTCAATAAAAAAACGGCGTTAATCTTTATCTTTTATTTAAAGGCGCGAATTTTAAAATAAAACGTATTCGTTGGTGATCTAAAATTTGATTATCCACTTCAACAATAAAACTAACAATTGAGATCAAATGATTCATGGATTATCTTAAGGGTTTGTAATATAACATCAACCTAAATCATACAATATGTGTGTACATACCTTGATCTACTTGTTTATTTGTGAATTTTTTTATCAAACAAATTAAAAACTGTAAGAGAAATGTTAGAGTAAAAGAAATGGACCTTTGTCATCCATCTAGCGGCATAAGGACTAACATCGATGAAAATATTTTTGGATAGAGTGATATATCGCATGTCCACACAGAGATCAGCCGTCTCCTTCCACACATTCATCCATCGCTTTGATAGAGCACTTGTTCTAACAGCTTCTTCTATAGTCAGGCTCGATAAGATCTTAAGCAATAGATCTGTGGGAAGTATGCTGATTCGATCATCATCGGTTTTGACCACCTCATCAACAAGGACACCTTTTCCTCGTGCATCAGAAGATAATAGTGATTTCTCCATGGATTAGATAATAATTAAAGAAGAAGGAGTTTGATTCTTTTGTGAAGAAGAGAAACACAAAAAAAAAGAGAGAGTGCTTTTAGACTTGAGATGCTTTCACATCATCACATGTATGATGAGTAAAGCAAGAAGACTATGGAGGTTTATATATATATGTTTGATGTAGTTAATTACGAGGAGATACAAAAGATTATTTTAGAGACAAAGAAAATATCTAGGGTTGTTGTCGGAGTTAAAAATTTAACTCTCTCTTTTTTTTTTTTTACTTTAAATTTTTCATATGGACAATTTGACTTTTGTTTCTTTACAAAAATAAATTTGACTGGATTTTACTTTACATTAAAATGGAAAAAATTAATAAAGAATCAATGTCTTCCTTCTTTACACAACATTTTACCACATAAAAAAAGAAACTGCCAAATAAAAAAAAGAAGTAAATCTGCAAAATACAAAATGAGGTGTATGTTTACGTTACATTAAAGGAATCAAAAGATGTTTTCTAAAATAATACTTTAGAAAAATATTATCGCACCTTTTTACTATAAACCAAAATACATTTCCAACAAATTTTGTTTTCTTATAACTTTAAAAGTCTTTTATCTCAACCGTTACTTTTACTACTATGTACTAAACTTAAAACTTCAATACAAACACACCATACGAAGTAGAGTCTTGTCGTGAAGTCGGGAGTTGTGGTAAACTTATATGACGCACAGTGCAGTTTGAAGAGAGATTTTGGAAAGAAAAAAAAAACATACACTCCAAAAAATAATGTACCAATCTATACAATAATATCAATATGAATAAATATCAAGAACAATTGTGATGTTTTCGTTGTACCTTTTCGTAAAATAAGTTATAGTTAAAAAGATATATATAATTAAATAGACACGACTGTTTGTAATAGTGCATAGTTTTATTCGTAGTCTACATTTTCAAATGATTTCATTGCTTTTAAATTCAAGAAATATGTTATTCTAAATTTTTTGAAATATTTCCCTTATGACATCGCCGGGAACTGACTCTTACTTCGAACTTAATATATATTTGTTCGGATTATATTTAGGAGAAACCTGTGAAGGCGTTATTTATTGTAAAGGTCAAGTCAATATAATGTTTTGAGTTTTCATATTACAAAGATCTAATCATTTTCATATATTGCCTGGACCACCATAAAAGATTACATGACCGCCTTCATGTTTAGGATCTGTCGAGTCTATCACTTTATAGCCTCGAGTGGCATCCGAAGAGTCTTCGAGATAGCTCACATTGCGGTCTATGTTAAAATTACTGTCGAGCACGGATATGTGTTGCATATACGCATCGTAACGGACGCTCTCAACAGGAAAATATCCATATCCCATTTGAGGACTAGGCTGATAGGCGCTGTACACTTCTCCACCCCACTCGATCAAATTTCCATAGCTTTGATCAAACCAATAATCCGGCCAAATTCCAACATCTAAAGCCTTTTTACCATATTGAAACCACCAAATTCCATATTTGTTGTCCTGGTACCAGAAATCATTATGTTAATTTCGAATGGTTAGTCGCATTTCTCAGAAATTTAAACAAAGGCAAAAAAGGGTAAGAAAGAAAGAAAAAAACCTGGACTAGACGGAAGGTTCCATAGTAAGTCATATTAGCACCACGGACAGATACTGGCTTTATTGCCGTACCAAGTGGAAAGTCTCTACGAACGACTGACATCCCAGTGGTGCAGTAACTATTGTAACATGATTTACCATGTACCTGTCCCATCATTATATGCACTACTTCATATGTATAATCAAAAAACAAAATGGTAAGTTTGAAAGATAATTTACTAGCAGGTTTTGAATGGTATACATATGTATAGACGAAAGTCCGAGGTTGGTGGTCTTTGTACAATACTGGATTTACCTGAATTAGTGAATAATATTTGTGTTATTTTCAATTATATTTAGTAAAAATACATTACTCATGATTATAAATTTATAAAATAAATAAAAGTAAATAGAGCTGATCAGTAACACAGTGGCAAAATTCATGACTTACAGTCAACCCGACTTGGATAAATTCCTTTCCGATCTGCATGTGAATTCGAGTAGCACTGTATTGCCTCGGCTTAACCGTAGGCGCGGTTATACAGAGTTCCATTGTTGCTCCATGGAACTTCCTTCCTGTGTACTTCGTCCTAGCTACCGCATACTAGTCCCAACCAAGAATATATATTATCATTATAATTAGTATATCAAAAGGTTATTTGGTATTCTTTTTTTTTAATTAAACGAATCAACTTACATGATGTTGGTCGTAATACATAGGACTACTAGGATCACCATTGGTAGTGTTCCAAGAGCCACGGGGTTTATGATTATCGTCCAATGAGTCTAATCTCAAAAGATCCTCTTTGGTGACTCTTTGTATTGGGACCGTACCAATGGGACAACCAACACCATTCTCCCATAAGTAACCAAATTCACCATCGTTTGTCTGATTTCTCATTCCTTCCCATAATTGACGCATCTAAACCATGTCAGACACCACAAACATATTACTTTTTATGTTTTCATATATACAAGAGTTAATATACGATATGTAATAGAGCTGATCTGAAATTATACCTTGTAAAGGTTTGCGGGATTTTTCATAGAAGGATGATCAAATGCTGGTTGCTTGAAGAAATCCACACACCCGTAGCTTTCTCCATCTATAGTCTATTGTTTTATAGCCATATAAAGAGATTAACATAATTGACTTAATTGTATAGTTTATATAAATATCACAAAAGCAAGATTTTGAAGATATATAACGAACCTTGATGATATTGACCGCGGGTTTGTTCATAGCCTTTAGCCTCTTCGCGATTTCTAAATCATCAAATTTAGAAAATCTCTTGGCTTCAACAAAACCATTGTTGTGACTTACAATTATTTGACCAAAGATGCAACACATTAAGAACACCCATATCACAGGACCTCTCCTTCCCATTATTATCAACATTAATTAGAGAGAAAATGAAAGAGAGAGAGAGAGAGAGAGTAAACAAACATGAGTTCATTAATCTGAGGGATGGAAGATATGTAGTGGTTTACATATGTTCTTACAAATTCCAAACTGTTGACTAAATATATTTTTGGAAAGACTTTTATGGTGATATATATTATTCAACTGAAACATAATAAAATAAATTCAACAGTCAACTAATAAGAGACTTACACTATATGTTAATATATTAATTAGTAAACATCTAATACAGCTGATTTTAATTATTTTTCGAGAAATTTTTCCCCTATATATAATAGTATTTGAGAATAAAGATTCTAATAAAGATATTACTTTTACATTAAAATGGAAAAAAAATCAATGTCTTCCTTCTTTACACAACATTTTACCACATAAAAAAAAACTGCCAAATAAAAAAAAGAAGTAAATCTGCAAAATACAAAATGAGGTGTATGTTTACGTTACATTAAAGGAATCAAAAGATGTTTTTAAAAATAACTCTTTAGAAAAAAATTGTCGCAACTTTTTACTATAAACCAAAATATGTTTCCAATAAATTTTGTTTTCTTATAACTTCAAAAGTCTTCTATCTCAACCGTTACTTTTACTACTACTATGTAATAAATTTAAAACTTCAAGTACAAACACACCATAAGAAGTAGAGTCTAATTTTCGAGAAGTCGGAGTTGTGGTGAACTTATATGACGCACAGTGCAGTTTGAATAGAGATTTTGGAAGAAAAAAGAAACATACACTCCAAAAAATTATGTACCAATCTAAACAATAATATAAATATGAATAAATATCAAGAACAATTGTGATTTTTTCGTTGTACCTTTCCGTAAAATAAGTTATAGTTAAAAAGATATATATAATTAAATAGACACGACTGTTTGTAATAGTGCATAGTTTTATTCGTAGTCTACATTTTCAAATGATTTCATTGCTTTTAAATTCAAGAAATATGTTATTCTAAATTTTTTGAAATATTTCCCTTATGACATCGCCGGGAACTGACTCTTAGTCGAACTTAATATATATGTGTTCGGATTTTATTTAGAAGAAACCTGTGAAGGCGTTATTTATTGTAAAGGTAAAGTCAATACAATGTTTTAAGTTTGCGTATTACAAAGATCTAATCACTTTCATATATTGCCTGGACCACCATAAAAGATTACATGACCGCCATGATGTATAGGATCTGTCGACTCTCTCACTTTATAGCCTTTCGAATTAAAGTCTTCGAGATAGTTCACATTGAAGTCTATGTCAAAATAAGTGTCGACCACGGATATGTGTTGCATATATGCATCCCAACGGTTGCTCCCAACTGGATAATATCCATATCCCATTGGAGGACTAGGCTGATTTGCGCTGTACACTTCTCCACCCCACTCGATATAATTTCCATAGGTTTGATTAAACCAATAATCCGGCCAAAGTCCAACCGGTGAAAGTTTTTTACCAAATTCAAACCACCAAACAGCCATACTTTTCCACTTGTCACCAGAAAACAGTTGGTTAATATTGAATATTTAGTCGCATGCACTGCTCAGAAATTTAAACAAAGGCAAAAAAAAAGAGCAAGTACTAAGAAAGAGAAAAACCTTTGCTAGACGGAAGGTACGAAGGTGAGTCACATCAGCACCACGGACAGACACTGGCTTCAGCGCCATACCAAGTGGAAAGTCTGGTCGAAAGCCGTCCATCCCAACTCTGCAGTAATTATTGTAACATGATGCACCATTTGTCTGTCCCAATATCATTATACATTATTTCATATGTATATTTTAAAGAGAATTTACTAGAAGGATTTGAATGATATACATTTGTATAGACGTAAGTCCGAGGTTGGTCGTCTTTGTACAATACTGGATTTACCTGAATTAATGAATTTAAACTATTTGTTAGACAATATATAATTCATGATTTATAAATTTATAAAATGGACAATGTATATATAGCTCAGTAGCTCAGTGCAGAATAAATAAACTAAGTGATGACTTACAGTCACACCGATTTGGATGTATCCGCTTCCGATCTGCATGTGAAGTCGAGAAGAACTGAATTGTGTCGGCTCAACCTTAGGCGCGGTTATACATAGTCCCATTGCTGCTCCATGGAACCTCTTTCCTATGTTCTTCGTATAAGCTACCGCAAACTAATCCCAACAAAGAATATTATCATTATAAATATATCAAAAGGTTATTTGATATTCTTGTTTTTTCTAATTAAAAGAATCAACTTACATGATGTTGGTCGTAATGCTGATTATTAGGATCGTCACTGGTAGTGTTCCAAGAGGCTCGGGGTTTATGATTATCGTCCAATGAGTCTAATCTCAAAAGATCCTCTTTGGTGACTATTTGTCTCGGGACCGTACCAATGGGACAACCAACACCATTCTCCCATAAGTAACCAAATTCACCATCGTTTGTCTGATTGCTCATTTCTTCCCAAAATTGACGCATCTAAACCATGTCAGACACCACAAACATATTACTTTTTCTTTTCTTTTTTTATGTTTTCATATATACAAGAGCTGATCTGATCAGAAATTATACCTTGTTAAGGTTTGCGGGATTTTTCATAGAAGGATGATCAAATGTTGGTTGCTTGAAGAAATCCACACACCCGTAGCTTTCTCCATCTATAGTCTATTGTTTTATATCCATATAAAGAGATTAACATATATGACTTAAGTGTATAGTATATATAAGGAGAACAAAAGCAAGATTGTGAAGATATATATAAATAAAAACCTTGATGATCTTGACAGCGGGTTTGTTTATATCCTTGAGCCTCTTCTCGATTTCCAAATCTTCGAATTTAGAAAATCTCTTGGCTTCAACAAAACCATTGTTATGACTTACAATTATGTGACCAAAGATGCAACACATTAAGAACAACCATATCACAGGACCTCTCGTTCCCATTTTTATCAACATTAGAGAGAATGAAAGAGAGGGAGAGAGAGAGAACATGAGTTGATCAATTTGATGGAAGGAAGATATATATATTGGTTTACATATGTTCTTACAAATTCCAAACTGTTGACTAAACATATTTTTGGAAAGACTTTTATGGTGATAATTATTAAATTGAAACACAATTAAATAGATTCAACAGTCAACAAATAAACATATATCACAGTAATAAGGTACTTACACAATATGTTAATATATTAATCAGTAAACATATAATACAAATGCTTTTAATTATTTTTCGAGAGATTTGTCCCCTATATATATAGTAGTATTTGAAAATAAAGATTCTAATAGGTAAGATTTTTTTTATTATTACTATTAGACGGTAATAAGGTATTCAAATATACTTGAACATCCCTACTATAGTAAAAGAGAAGTACAAAAACGTTTACGTAATATAATAGATTTGAACAATTAATTTAGATTTCTTAAATATATGCATGTATAATTATTATAGTTTCCTAAATAAGGGGAATTTTTAGTAACTGATTTTTAAAAAAATGATGTTTATATTTTCGGAATTTAATAGTTAATGGATATATACATACAAAAGACAAAAAAAAAAGGATATATACATACCCGAATTTTAGTCCAAAAATTAAGTATCCATCATTAGAATTTCGGGTTATTTTTTCAATTTTGACCAGACCCATTTTTGTTTTGTTTTTGTACTTCTCTTTTACTATAGTAGGGATTTGGTTTTATGTAACTTGGTCCATGATTAATCTCATCCCTAATTTGGGGTAAAGTGATCCTAGTAATAGATATAATTCATATAATTTTTTTAACTATAAGTTTTTTTACCGTAGATAAAAGTTATGTTGTAGTTAACCTATTAACTTGTAAACGGTTATGATATAGGCACGGAATCCACCGAACTTATTGATCACAAATAATTTTGTATGATTATTTACTTTAATGTTAAAATTTACTTATGATTTTCTTGTAACAGGACCAAGCAAACGGGAATTGGTGGGTTCAGTTTGGTTTAAACACAATAGAAGTTGGATTTTGGCCATCGAACAGGTTTCGCCAAACCTATGTCGAATGGGGAGGCGAAGTTTACACTGCAGCACAGTTGAGTCCACAAATGGGATTTGGATTTTTCCAATTTTGAAAATACTGTACGATGCATATATGAAACGCATTTCCATACTTGATGGTAATTATCACGTTGATCGAGAGGTGACCTACATTGAAGAATATTCAGACAACAATCGAAGCTACAACGTGGTAAACCAAATAGAACACAGAATCAAAGAGATCGGTCGTTTAATTTACTATGATGGTCCAGGACACATCTAAAACCTGATTAGTTAGATCTTTGTAATATGACAATTGAAACATTACATTTGCTTGATTTTTGCAATAAATATCGCCTTAATGGTTTCTTAAAAACACTAGTAAGGAAGATCACACATCAAACAAAGAGTTTTGTGGATCCTCTGGTTTGCTGGGAGAATCAACTGAATTGTGTTTTTAAATGTTTCTTTTAAAGTGTCCCAAATTTTTCCAGTGGACAGGGATATATACAAGGATCGCCAAAAGTGATAAATCTCTCAAAATATACTTTGAGAAATGCTCATTGCTTAAAGACTGCGACAATCTTGTTTCGGTCTGCTAAAGAGACAGAGTGAGATGGTGATCCAGGAGTTGTTACTTTTTTTAAGAGGTTCAACAACTCATATACTACTATAAAATTTTCATTATTGCATATTTGCATGTGTTGATAGTTTGGAAGTTGCTTCCCAATATTTAGATATTGGCTTCGATAAAGCACTTGTTATGACTTATAATTATGTGATCAAAGAAAAATTGGTTTTCTTTTTTTCTTTATAAATTCAAACGTACGTAAGGAATTTACAATCTTTTAAATGAAGTAATTTATTTTGGGACACTTAGAATTAAATGACTTACGAGAGTAAACATTAATTTGTTAGTCATTGGCTCAATGGTCTGGAAAACAATTAATAGGTCTCAATCAAGAGTTTGTAAAGAACTAAGACACAAGATTTTTCAATGGTAGTTATGACTACCTCTTTTTGGCTTTTAGTAAAACATTACAAGAATTCCTAGGAGGATAAGGAGAGATTAAAAGAGATAACACCAATCATAAATCGTAAATATCCAAAAGAACCAAAAATCAAAACCGAAAACATAAAATACCAAAACCGCTAACTTCTAATCCAAGTAACATGGACTAGGCCTTCTTGCACATATGGGCCGATCCGATAATACAGGCCCGTCAACATTTGTACAAGTGGGCTGAAGAGATAGTTAAGATGATTGACAAGTCATCTTTGAAGACCGCGTAGGTATATTGAGATTGTACGACCGTAGGTTCAACAACTCATCCTACTATAAATTTTTCATTTACATGAACCTTGTTGATCATCTCAATACATGTGTTGATAGTTTGGAAGTTATTGCTTCCCAATTTTTAGATCCTGCACGCTTCGACAAATGGATTGTAAAGACTCATATAATTTTTTTCCTTTTGGTAGTAGACCGGGGTAAAACCCCGTCAATTTATTAAGAAAAAGAAGAAAAAACTAAGTTCGGATATGCCTTGGAAACACAGTCCCTCGGTCATCATCCTCAAGTGAAGCCGCCAAACCAACCGGAACAGAATCTAACATATGAAATCCTAAAGGTAAATGAAACACACAGTTGGCTAATCCATCCGCAAGGTGGTTCGCCTCCCTATACACATGTGACACACGGACTATCCAGTCCCTCGATAAGACTCATATAATATATGTACACGAAAATTGCTTTAAAACAAATCAGGAAAAGAAATATTCGGTTATGTGATTTGTGTTTTTATAAATTCAAACGTACGTGTGAAATCGAAGATATTTTAAATGAAGTATTTTATTTTGGGTTATATTAAACAAAAGGAACTAAATATTTTACTAGAGTAAACACGATTCCATGTAAAACTAGTTTATGTAATAATTCTCATAATTTAAAATATCAATAAATCTAAAGATGACAAAAACATTTTGCAATAATATTAATAAATCTAAAAATGACAAAAAAAAAAGATTTAATATTAGGTAGTATTATTAAATATGTTGTAATGTTGTAAAAGAAGATTTATGCGAGATTAATATGTTGTAATGTTGTAAAAGAAGATTTTATGCGAGATTAAGGAGAAAATTTTCATCAAGATAAGATTTATGCTAAAATCAAACCGTATGAATGTATTTCAAATAAATAAAAACCCGGGCCATCTCACTATCTCAGCTTATTTATTTCTTCTTCTCTTGGTCCAGAAGATATTTGCTACCGAGACTGTTCGTTGGTATCTCCGCCATGGAAATACATGTAGAAAAGAGCAAAATCTCAGCTGATTTGAGAACAAGCAGAGGAAACTTTGATCAGATTCCGTTTGATCTCATCCCTGAAGTATTCAAAGGATTACCCGTTAAAGCCCTAGCGAGGTTCCTTTGCGTATCTAAAGAATGTGAATCCATCATCCGCAACCGAGATTTCATGAAATCGTACTTGGTCAAGTCGAGTTCGAGTCGTCCCCGAAGCCTCGTCTTCACACTCAAAGATACCAAGTTACGTACCTGGAAGCATTTCTTCTTCTCAGTGAGTCAACCCCAGAACCGAGGTGCATCATCTTCATCTTCTTTTGTAGCAACTTACCATATGAATTGCCATTCTCAACCGTACACAACTTATTCTGCCTCTGTTCATGGTTTGATTTGCCATGGACATCCTTCTAAACTCATGGTATATAACCCTAGCACTAGAGGATCCATTACTTTGCCTAGGATCGATTCTGAGAGGGTAGATATGCACCACTTCTTGGGGTATGATCCCGTCAGTGGTGATTACAAAGTGTTGTGTTTTACGCCTGACGACGCTTTCGCTTTTGGTCAGAGCTTTCGGGTTTTGACATTGGGAAAGGAGAATTCTTGGAGGATTGTTCAAGATTACCCTCTTCATTTTCTTGATCATCCTTATTCTCCTGATATATGTATCGATGGTGTCTTGTATTATGGTGTTTGTCTTGACAATGAAGAGACTCATGCAGTTATGTGTTTTGATGTTCGGTCGGAAAAATTTGATCTCATCAAGTTACCAGATATTACAAGCAGAATCTCGTGTCTAAGGCTGACAAGCTACGAAGGAACACTTGCAGTCTTGTTCACGGGAGATTCTCGTGGTAGATTTAATTTGTGGGTTCTAAAGGATGCTGTGAAACATGAATGGTCGAAAAATGAGTATGTGTTGCCTCCATCGGATGGCGAGACTTACGATCATTTTCGTCCTTTTTGTGTTGCTAATGGAGGTAAGATCTTTTTTGTTGGCTTGTGAGTGAACACTGTTATGCTTTGCCTACATTAATAGATGTTATGACTTTAACTTTTCCCTATTCATTTCTTGGCAATGGTGCAGGTGAAGTTGTTTTGGCACCTTTATTCGTATTTTGTAAAGAACCATATAGTGTTATCTATTATAATATCAAGAAAAATGCTGTGAGAAGAGTATACATAGAAGGAATATTCACAGAGCTGAAGGAACCACTTTGGGATAAAGATTCATATCATTGCACATTCTCTGTCTTCCCTGCTCAGATTGATAATCTCATGTTTCTCTAAGAGTGCTCGTCGCTCTTATCTCCATTGAAATGTTTGTTCGTAAGTATATACTATCATTGGTATTGTCTGTGGTTTTGATTAGTGTTGCATCTGGTTAATCATCATATGTGGCCTCTCTGTATTAAAGTTGTGTATTGTTGTCTCATCTTCTTGGTTAAGATCCAAAGTTTCTTATAAGAATAATTTCTTTAATTATTCAATATCAAAATTAACTAAAAGGACCAGAACAAGTTTGCAACAATAATTGAAAATTACTTTTCATGCATAATGAATTTTTTCTTTTTGTTTTCTACAAAATGAATTTTAAGTAATCAAAAAATAGAGTTATTTGATCATGCTGAATATGTTTTTGAGAAAAAATAAAGGAAGATATTAGAGCTAAGAATCTGAACTAAGATTCTGATCAATGAAAAATTATTTTGCTGAAGAACTTCCCAAATCCCAATAACTATTGAGATGTACTAAAGATCATTGAGTCTTATAGATACTAAAGTCCATTAACGAATAGCTCATGTACGTGTACTCAGTGGGCAATAAGCTTCAGGGTTTGGCTTGTGTTTGTTTTATCTAGATCTTGAAGCCAAAGATGCTCAAGACAACATTTTGCTCAACGAACCAGAATTAAGTCCACTAATTGTGAAATCCGGTCATTTAAAAATATATTTCATACTCTGTATCCTTAGACATGGAGCCTTGCATTGTATGTTACTACGTTAGTCTCACTACGAGGGAAGCGTTACGGATGGATTTAGAATCTGAATTGAACCAAGGTGTTAGACCGTAACACAACAAAAATCGGTAGTGAGACTAATAGATACTTTTGGTACTTTCGATTGATCATCATATACTGTGTTTCATGCATAATGGATTTTGTTTTTGCATAGACTAGAAAATATACTATTCTCATCATCAATTATTACTCAACATTACGCAAATCATTACCATTTTCTACTTGTTCACTAAAACAAAAAATGCCAAAATCTGAACCAAGTGAACAAATTGCTCTTTCGAGACATGGGCTTAGAAGAAGAGGATGCGGGCGTCCGTACCGGCTAAGTAATATCTAAACTGGCTCTAGTTTCCTCTGTTGAAACATAGTTTTTGAGACATAGGAGTCTATTACCGCTTGATTGTAAATAGCTTTGAGTTTTTTTAACGGTGTACGTACATATCAAAGGGTTGGGAGAGAGTTTCATCGTTTTAAAATATAAAATTGCATAGATTTTTAGTTAGCTTTCAGTTTTGGAACGGTGTACGTACCCAGTACCCAGTCTATAATATCCTCGGAAACCGAAGGGTTGGGATAGCGTTTGATGGAAGAAGAATGAATATTATACCTCCGTAGCTAAAGAAGAATATAGAATAATAAGTGTGATTTTGGTTTTGAAGCTCCAACATAGAGAAGACGGTCACATGAAACGTTTAGCTCCAGCATCATAGACAATTCAGCCGCTACAAAAAAGTGTGCATTGATAGCAGATTATAATAGCACGGAAATTGTAAATATTACTAAAGATTTTACTGGAAATTTGGCAATCTATCACGGAGGACCATCCAAAGAATCATAAAAGTTTTGTTTGATAGTGCTAGATTTTGGTTAACACATACTTTGACTGTATTTAAGTAAGTCAAACTGTTATTGACTGCTTAAAACGGCAATTATCTTGTAAAATAGGACGACGACGTTTTAGTTCTTCTCAAAATAACGTCGTCGTTTTGAAAATAATTAAAGGGTATTTAGGTGTTCCTAGGGTTTCTTGATAAAACAAGATACCTGTGGAGAGAGAGAGAGAGAGAGAGAGAGAGAGAGAGAGAGAGAGAGAGAGAGAGAGAGAGAGAGAGAGAGAGAGAGAGAGAGAGAGAGAGAGAGAGAGAGAGAGTAGTCTACAAAAGAGGGTAGGTGGTGGTTCTACAAAAGAGGGTAAGTAGCGGCGAATTCAATGGATAAAAGAGGGTAGGTGGTGGTTCTACAAAATTCACAATTGAGAAGCAAGCGAGATCAAATCCGATTCTAAATCAGGAACTCATGCAATTCGGTACTACTTTCTCGTCGAGAACATGAGGTAAGTTGATCGAGTTACGAATTTTACATAATCAGAGAAATGGATCTGACATCAATTTGATACACATGAAATGTTTTGTTTGATTTCAAGTAGGCTTACTGAATATATGAAACATATCTAAAAGCCTTTGTGGGATATATGTTTGCTGCAAGATTTTACATTGAATATGGTATCAATTATGTGCAGTTGCTGTTTGATTAAATGTTGAGTGGGCATTTAAGATTAAACTTATGGAATTGATATTTATTGAGACCAAATTTTTTTTTATAACTAACCTTAATGAAAATTAAATTAAGATGATTAACATGTTGTCGGCCTTCTAACAATCTAATATTTTCTTATGTTCTTTTTATTACTCAGAGAGACCCCAAGATTCGTATTCGAGAAGAAAGTGCTTAAGCCAAAGACAAGAGAATCAACGATGAGCAGAAAGAAGAAATGTACAAAATGTGAAGATAAAGACAAGATTAGTCAGTTACCTGATGAAGTACTTATGAAGATACTACTGCGTCTCCCAACTAAAACTGCAGTTAGCACAAGCATTTTATCCAAGCGATGGGAGTATCTTTGGATGTGGTTGCCTAAACTTGAGTACGGTTGTTCCTATCGTTATGGTGAATGTGAAAGGTTAGAGCGTTTTATAAGTTGGAGTTTGCCATTACATCGAGCTCCAGTCATAGAAAGCTTGCGTCTCAAGCTCTGTATACGAAATGTTGAGCCTCACGCTATCGAACTATGGGTTGCATTTGCAGTTTCTCACTGTATCCGTGAGTTAAGTCTTTCCTTCCTTTCTTGTACGGATGATTCTGCTAGAATGCCTAGTAGTTTGTATATCTGCAAATCGCTCGTGATCTTGAAACTAAAACGCGAGGTTCTCATCGATGTCCCTCGCATGGCATGTCTCCCTTCCTTGAAAACTTTGGTCCTTCGACGTGTGACTTACTCAAATGCGAATTCTCTTCACAAGCTTCTTTCCAGTTGCCCTGTTCTTACAGATCTAGTGTTGGAACGAGGTGGAGATGACCATTTTGGAACATGGAAGGTATATGTCCCGTCCTTGCAGAGACTAACTCTTGAGATATTAGGAACTAATGCTCTTAGTGAGCTTATGTTAAGTACTCCTTCTTTGAAGTATTTCAAAATTATTGATGAGAGTGCTACTGAGGAGGTTGATGATTACCCCTTTTATTCTAACACTATGCCCAACCTGGAGGAGGTGTATATTGATTCAATATACCCTGGTTTTGACAAATTTGTTTCATCAATCACATTCGTTACGCGGCTTTCCTTATGCACAGGAGTCGATACCCAAGAGGTATGTTTTCATATTAACATCATTTTATAGAACACTACTAAACAATGTTTTCTTAATGTTGAATCCTTTGTCGTCGTGTGCAGGCGTTATATTGTGAGGGTATTGTCTTCAATCAGCTTACACATCTGGAGTTGTGTCATTGTGGTGTATATTGGTCAAAGGTACTTTTCCGATTACTCAACGATTCTCCTAATTTACGAGAGCTGGAAGTCTATACGCAAAAAGTAAGTTTGATAACTTTAAAGTGATTTTCATATGGTTTAAATTAATTCAATTAATCTTTAAGCTAAGCTCACATGTTTGATCTCAGGATCATATATGGAACCAGCTTGATCCACTGGTTTTCTGTCAGGATGAACTAAATTGTGTTCCTAAATGTTTGTTATCGAGTCTTGAAACATTCAAATGGACAGCGATGTTTGCGACGGAGCAAGAGAGGAATCTGATGAAATATATCTTGAATAATGCTTGCTGCTTAAAGACTGCGACGATCGTGTTTGAGGACGCTCCAGAGAGACAAGTTCCAATTGAGATGATGATCCAGGAGTTTTCACTCTCTTTTAAAGGTTCACCAACATGCCAACTCGTATTTGAATTTGAGTGAGGGTTTTTTACCAGTACCTTTTTTGACGATCTTTTGATGATCTTGATATTTTATATGGTTTTTTTTTCCCAATTCTTGATTGTTATATGACATTTTGATGATCTTTCATAATGAATTTTAATTAAACAAAAATGAAGCTATTTGATCATGCTGTTTTTTTTAGCTCTTACATGACTTTTGAGCTATATCTAATTAACCCTTATTGCTACATGCATTTGATAGATTGATCTTACACCCTCTCTTACAATCTTACAATGGATAATTCTATATATCCGTATTACAAAAACTTACTAAAAAAAATGGTATACTTGTATTATATTTCTGATGGAGAATTTTATTTTTATCAAACATACATATAACCACTACGAACAATTCAACATATAACAAAATATATTTTTTTTGTTTTTGTTTTTTTTCTTTTTGCAATAATGGTCAGTTGGTCACATCAGCTTTCACTTTTTTCTTTTTCTTAATACCCAAAGTTTCTTATAAACACAATTTCCATAAATTTTATTCATTGAAATAATTAATTCAAGGACTAAATAATTATAGACTGACCCAAAAGCCCTATAATATGTTAGAGTCGGCCGGCCCTAATGAAGCGTGCTCATCATATAAATCTGTTTCCATTGATTTTTATTAGGGTTTCTTCGGTTTCGCGTCTTTGTGTACTCTTCTTCTACAAGGTTGTGTTTATGTTACGTGAAGAGATGGACAGGATCAGCCAGTTTCCCGATGAACTTCTATTGAAGGTACTAATGTTTCTTCCGACAAGAACTGCTGTAAGCACGAGTGTTTTGTCCAAGAGATGGGAGTTTATTTGGATGTGGTTGCCTAAGCTTGAGTACGAGTACACCGATCACTCGCACTGGTTAAGGGATTTTGTTAATTTAAATATGCCATTACATAGAGCTCCCGTCATAGAAACCTTTCGTCTAAACTTGAAGAATAGATCAGTTAAGTCTAAGGATATCAGACTGTGGATTGTAATTGCAGTTTCTCGCTCCATCCGTGAGTTAAGCATCAACCTTAGCTTTTACTGCCGTGCTACTAAATTGCCGAGTAGTGTGTATATCTGCAAATCGCTAGTGGTCTTGAAACTAATAGACTACATACTCGTGGATGTTCCTCGTTTGGCTAATCTTCCTTCCTTGAAAACTTTGCTCCTTCGACGTGTGACTTACTTTGATGAGAATTCTATACAACGACTTGTTTCTAGTTGCCCTGTCCTTGAAGATCTAGTTATAGAACGAGTTAGAGAGGATTTTAATTGGCCCGATTACGAGGATTTTATAACATGGAATTTATGCATCCCGTCCTTGCAGAGACTAGCCTTAAAGATTGCAACATATGTTGATTTTAATGAGCTTGTGATAAACACTCCTTCTTTGAAGTATTTCAAATTATGTACACATTATGATTGGGGAGGTGGAGATGTTGCTAGCTACTCGTACGATTTTAAAGATATGCCTATGTTAGAGGAGGCAGATATCGAATCGAGATATCTTGACACCAACAACTTTATTAGATCAATCACATCTGTCAAGCGGCTTTCGTTATGCGTAAGATCAGTCAATGCGGACGAGGTAATTTTGTTTCCATCCATCTATATATATACATCTCACTTTAGAACATTAGGTAATTTGTTTATTATGTTTCTATCATGTACGTACAGGCTTTGAATTGTGAGGGTATTGTCTTCAACCAGCTTGAGAATTTGAAGCTCTGTCTATGTGATACAAATTGGTCAAAGTTACTTGTCCCGTTACTCGAAAAATCTCCTAATTTACAAAGGCTAGAGATTGATCTGAATGATGTAAGTCGTTCTTTCGATATAGTCCTTTTTTCATTTTGGTTTAACTTAGTGAAATTGATCTTCAAGCCAAAACCATCCCTCATGTTTGATCGCAGGATCATAAAGATAGTTGTGTGGATCATCAATTGGTTAGCTTGGAGAATCAACTGAGTTATGTTCCTGAATGTTTGAGGTCGAGTCTCAAAACTTTCAAGTGGAAAGGGAGACATGGATCGCAGACAGAGATAGATGTGGTTAAGTACATTTTGAGAAATGCTCGTTGCTTAGAGACTGCGGCTATCTTATTTCATCAGTCTACTCCAGAGACAGAGGATAAACGTAAGATGATGATGATCCAGGAGTTGTTACCTTCTTCTCGAAGCTCAACAACATGCCAACTCGTATTTGATTGAAGAGGATGTTTTTTCATTTACTATATCGACCATATATTATTTGCATATTATATGGTAAAATCTATTATAATATATATACAGCTAAAGTTAGCTCAACAACATGCCAACTCGTATTTGATTGAAGATTTTACAATATAATATGCAAAGAATATAACAAGTCAACCAAAGTTAGCTGTGTATATCTAGTTTAAAATCTAATCTATTAAATATATGGAAATAATATGGTACGAAAAATTTCTGTGTATTCGACTTAACAAAAAAAAAAACTGATTTACTGTAATCTGTAAATAAACAAACTGTAATTAAGATGATAACTTAGGAATATATAAATAAACAAAATGTAATTAAGATGATAACTTAGGAATATATAAAATGTAATTAAGATGACATAATTAGATAGCTTCTTGTTTAATTTTTTCAATTCAAACTAATCTTTAGAAACAAGATCCTGATAAAACGGTCTCTTCTCTGGTCGAAATATATAGTACAAGTAAACTATAAAAGATTGTACAGCGATTTGGGATCAATAATGGACGGCAACAAAAAAAAAATCAATATTAAGGAACGACTTATTAAAGTCATTGTTATAAAATGACAAGTTTAGCTGTATTAACAAGTTTTATATATATCAAATGGCTGGCTAATATATTTCATACAAGGGGAAGAAGAAGAAGAAGAAGAATATAACAAAAATCCAAATACCCCAATCACCATTGTAGCAACCATGAGTTCTGTGGGTATTTTTCGTAAGGTGGAAATGGATGACAAACCATATTTCGTATACACATTAACACAAACAAACGACAATCCAATCTCTTCTAATGAGCCACTAGCCATGGATTCTAGTGACCCTCTTCAACCTCTTTTTTTCTGTCCCGTTGCACGTAACAAATTTCATAACCAGTGTTTAGAGAAGCCTCTTGCACGTAACACTGCGCGAGTGTTGTTTCTAGCGGACAGGGATGATATTGATGATAACTTTCACGAGTACAGTTCTTCCCCTCACTTCCCGCCTAGTACAAGAAGAGACGATCAACAAGGCGAATCTTTGATCGATTGCAACCTCTATGGTATCTGTAAGCTCCCTTTAGTCCCTTTCAATTTGTCCATCAAAGAACCTGATTATAGAGCATTCATATGCCGTGCATGCGATGACGAAAGGCTCACCACAAGCTATTATCAATGCCTCCAATGTAAAAGAAAGTTCCACAAAGAATGCGTAGAGTCTCCACTTGAGATCAAACATCCTTCACACCCCTTTCATTCTCTTCCCATCCTCTCACCTTTTTCCCTACACAATCTTCTTTGGTTTGCCATTTTTGTGGTCTGATTAATAAGTTTGATCCCACATACATCTGTATCCAATGTGTCTTCGTAATCCATAAAGATTGTATTGGTTTCCCACATGTCATAAGAATATCCCGTCACCCCCACCGTATCTCATTTGCCTCTTCTCTTCCATCTGGAAAACTTTCTTGTGGAGTTTGTCGGCAACAAGTTGACAACAACTATGGTGCATACTCATGCAAAAAATGTGATGCTTATTTTGTTCATTCAAAATGTGCATTACATCCTAAGGTGTGGGATGGAGAAAATCTCGAAGGAGTACCCGAAGAAGAGGATGAGATAGATGATGGTGAGCCGTTCGAGAGGATAGCTGATGGAATAATACTCCATCCATTTCATAGTCACCGTTTGCTACTTGACATCTTCGAAGATTATGATGAATATGATTATTGTCGAGGGTGTATCCTTCCCATCTATGAAGGTCAATTTTATTCATGCTGGGATTGCGACTTCATTCTCCATGAAAGTTGTGCAAATGCTCCACGGATGATACGACATCCCTTACATCCACGTCCACTTACACTAAATGCTGCCAACGAAGGACCTGGTAACAACATAAAAAAGTTTTGTTGTAGTGCATGCAACCGTAAGAGTACTGGCTTCTATTACGAGCATCGTATAGGAGACACAAGCTTCTTGCTAGACCTACGGTGTGCAACGATTATCGAACCATTTATATATCAAGGCCACGAACATCCCTTGTTCTTACCTTGGGATCTACAAAAGGAGAAATGGTGTCAAATGTGTCAAGACAAAAGTGTAGTTTCAATCCTAAATTGCATGGAATGCGATTATACTATATGTTTTCGTTGCGTTACCATCCCATACAAGGTAAGGTATAACCATGACATTCACGCTCTCATAATTTATGATGGGAAAGAAGCAAGTGGTCAACCAGGTTGGTGTGAGATCTGTGAAGGCAGCATAAAAGAGAGGAAGTTGTCGGTTTATAAATGCGATGAATGTTGTACGACTCTTCATGTTGAATGTCTACTTGGGATAGATATTTACATGAAACCTATTAAGTACCCAATAGAGTTCACTATGTACTCGTACCCCACTACATATAGAAGTAGCCGGCCGAGGTTGGAACATGTTTGGATTTTTCACAACATCTCTCTCTCCCGACCAATTTGCACTCGATGCCTGCGTCGTTGTCCATTCCCAACTTATTTCAGAGGGCTCAACAGAGTATTCTTTTGTTCTTGCTCTTGTATCCTTGGAAGTGATGATGATTGGGCATCCAACAAATATTCCCGTAACTTGAAGTATATTTAATATTTCAGTTGTGTTGAATTTCTTTATACTACTTCCCTCGCAAGATGTAACTTTTTATTTATTTTATGTATTTTTTTTTCTAAGGAAGATATTATATATGTAGCTCTTACATGAAAAACATTGTGCATGCTGTTATGTAGCTCTTACGTGAGTTTGAGAAAAATAAAAAATAAAGGAACATAGTAACTAAGAATCTGAACTAAGTTGTTCCCATTGAAAAATTATTTTGCTGAAGAAGCTCCCAATAACTATAGAGATATACTAAAGATCCTTCGAGTCTAGTGCTGATTCACTGAAGATCCTTAAGTTTTTTTTAAATTTGGTAGGATGTCAATTCATCGTTTTACGAATATAGCATAGAAAATAAAAAAACCCATATTCATCTCTTTTTCTGTGTTTCTCACAGTTTTTATTTTATTTTTATAAATGACAAAATGGAGATGCAGATGGAAGAAACTAACGCCATTCTCCAAAACAATATTGATTCCAAACCTAAACTACACAGTACGTATATGTCTTACTTCCTCTAATATTATTCTTGATTTCTAATTCGTAGCCTTCGATTATTTCCTTTAAGTCTATTTACCCTCCCCCACGATCTCTTTTCTTACCTCTACTTTTTATATGTTGTTCTACTCTATTTGCAGAGCTTTTGAGAAAATATGGTTATTAAAAGTTTTTTTAAGAGTTTAGAAAATATAAAGTATATAATAAAATAGGATATAAATATAAAAAAATATCCCACCACCAGATAAGCCTGGGCATTCGGGTTCAGGTCGGATATTTCGGATTTTCGGGTTTTTGGGTTTAGAGATGTAAAACCCGTTCGGATATTTTTATATTTCGGGTTCGGATCAGATATTTCGGGTTCGGGTTCGGATTATCCGGAATACTCAAAATTCAAAATTTGAGTATCCAAATATGTCCAAACTACTAATTCAAAACCTACATAATTTTTTACTTAAATTTATTTAAAAAGAGTTTATAACTTTAAAACAATCAAAATATACAAAAATTGGATAATTTTGACATTAGATTATTACACATAGATATATATTATTAATATATATATATATATATGGGAAATTGCATTGTATGTACCTAGATAAAAGTTTTATTCATTATATGTTAAAGATAATTCCATAATTAGTTTTGCTTTTTCTGGACAATTTTAACCCTATAATCATAAGTTAGCTGATAACTGAGTTAGCGCGATTAATATAATTATACATTTAAAAAATAATATATTATCTTAACAAATAAATTATCTTTAATAATGAAACAAAATATGTATATTTTTAATAAACATGGTTAAATATATTTTTGATGTTTAGATTTTATAATTAAAACAAAACTATATATCGGTTTGTGTTTATAAATAGGGCTTAGGGTTTAGATTTTACAATTAAAACAAAAT
Source organism: Capsella rubella (assembly GCF_000375325.1). Classification (NCBI taxonomy): domain Eukaryota; kingdom Viridiplantae; phylum Streptophyta; class Magnoliopsida; order Brassicales; family Brassicaceae; genus Capsella; species Capsella rubella. The sequence continues at coordinate 10,280,448 of NW_006238917.1, read as the reverse complement.
TATATGTCGGTTTGGGTTTATAAAGGAGTGGTTAGGGTTTAGATTTTACAATTAAAACGAAATTATATATCGGTTTGGGTTGATAAAATAGTGGTTAGGGTTTAGATTTTACAATTAAAAAGAAATTATATATCGGTTTGGATTGATAAAATAGTGGTTAGGGTTTAGATTTTACAATTAAAACAAAATTATATATCGGTTTGGATTGATAAAATAGTGGTTAGAGTTGAGATTTTACAATTAAAACAAAATTATATATCGGTTTGGTTTGATAAAATAGGTGATTAGGGTTTAGATTTTACAATTAAAACGAAATTATATATCGGTTTGAGTTGATAAAATAGTGGTTAGGATTTAGATTTAACACGGTAAATATAAACTTATCACACAAATCATAAATTATCGGGATACAAAACAATTTAACACGATATATTTATAAACTTATACGTATATATATATTGTTATCATGGTAATTCAATAGTTATTCATCTAACTTATAACATAATTTTACTTATGTATTTGATAAACAGTATTGTCGATACTTATATCATTATCTCGCTAAATAATTTGTTTGATCCAAAAGGATATTTTTGTCCACTTATACAAGTTGATGAGAGAGAACTAATTATACACTTATCAATGCTATATTCTTAATTTTTCAGTCAACTGAGTATAAAAATTTAATTCACCCTATATATATATACTAGTTTAGTACCCGTCCAATGGACGGGTTATGTTTATTTAAAATTAAATTAAAATTAAAATTTATTATAATTTATAAAAAAAATAATTTCTAATTTTTTTTTGAAAAAATAAGAGAAATTAATTTCATTTGGGAAGAGATTTTATTTGGTTTGAAGTTTCAAATAAACGTGTATATATCTCTCTCTCTCGCTTAAAATTCGTTATTGACGTTAATTATAAAAATCTAGTAATGTCAAACTGACAATCACCAAAACATTTAGGAGCTATTTGGGAGCTATTCACCATTACCATAATATTGCTAAAATATTTTAAAAAATTCTAAAACATGATTATACCATTTTGTAAAAATTGCTATTTCTTAACTTTCAATTTTTCAAAAAATCATTCTCAGACTATGAAAATTAATTAATTATTATTTGATATGATGGTAAAGTTCTTTCAAATTAACATCAATCTAAAATATGATGTTAAATACAAATATAGTCATTTGTAAATAACTTCATATAAACAACGCAAATAAACATAAAGATTCTAAAATAAATTATAGTATTGTTGAGGAAAACATTAAAAAATCCTTCAAATACGAATTATAAAAAACTACATATTTTTTTAAAAATTATTTTAAAATTACTATATTACGATTTATATTGAACTTTGTTATCTTTAATTTAAGCTAAAAAGTATTTTATTCACCCTTATGTTTTAGACAATGAAATTGCTCAATGGCATAATACATTCATACATAAAAAATTAAACAAATATAACATGTTATAAAATAAAAATCATGAATAAAACTATGTATTTAGTTAAACTGAAAAATCTAGTTTATTTGTAAACTGTAAATCCTAATTCTCCTTTATGAACCCAAACTGAGTAATAACCTTGTTTAAACCTAAATCTCACTCCTCTTTAATAAACCCAAACCGATAAATAATCTCGTTTAATTATAAAATCTAAACTATAATGCACATTTATAAACTCAACATATAACCCTTATAATTGTAAAACCTATAACTCGCAAAACCAGAAATTAGGTCAATAGTTAAAAAATAATTTTTGAGAAATACCCCTTTTGGTGTACCCCTTTTGGTGTACCCCTTTTTAAAAATATACTAATTTTCTATCCATTTTAAAAATATTCCTTTTCAAATATGAAAAATTGTAAACTTTTATATAATTTATAAGGTACATCTAGATCATCATTACTATTGGGAGACTCAATAAAAATATTTATAAAGTTTTAAAAAGGTTCTAAACGGAATTTATAAGACTTTTATAAGGTTTTTATAAGTTTTACAAAGTTTTTATATGTTTTTAAAAGGTATTTATATGGTATTTGAAATTTACACACATAGAAAGATAATTTGTGTCTAAATATATAAGCTTAAACATTTTTTTTAGAAATATCAATTTTTATACTTTTTAATTTATCAAAAATATCCCTTTTCCATACCAATTTTTAAAAATACCCCTATTTCAAACTTTATGAAAAAACTACTATAAATGTTGAAATTTATCCAAATATGTGTGTAAATTTTTAAATTACCTTTATATATGTTTATATTTTTATATATCTTTCATAAATAGCGTAAAATAATTTATAAATACATTTTAAAAACCTTTTAAAAACCTTATAAGCACTTTAGAAACCACTTAAAAACATTATAAAACTTGTAACAACGATTTAAAACCTTTTAAAACATATAAAATATTTGTATCAAATTTCCAAGTAGTAGTTATTATATAGAAATACCTTATAAACTATATAAAACTTTATAATTTCTCATATTTAAACATGGATATTTTTGAAAATTAATAGATAAATGAGGTATTTTTGGAAAGGGGTACACCAAAAAGGGTATTTCTCTTTAGTTCTCTTTAATTTTTTATAATTATTTTTTAATGTTGTTTAAAAATTCTATTTGTATCTTAATATTAACAAAATTAGATATAATATGTTGTGACATCTTATATTTTTACTTGACACTTATCATGAGCACGTGAGTTAGTAAATTTAAAAACCAAGTTTCGACATATAATCTCGTTTAATTGTTAAATTTACAAAAACTGTCATATATTCTTGTTAATTATAAATTTTAAATCCCTATCTTATTAATTGTTAAACTTAAACCATAATTTTAATTTATAAAGATAAACCATAATTCTTATTTATCATTTATCCAAACCAACAAATAACCTGATTTAATTGTAAAATCAAAGTTTAAACCTTAATTTTCTTCTGTAAACAAAAACCGCCATATATTCTTGTTAATTTTTTTTTGAACACCTATCTTATTAATAAACCAAATTGACATAACTGAAATTACGTTATTTGTTTAATTTTATTAATAATTTTTAATCTATAATTCCTTATAATATTTATTTTATATATTTCCCTTTTTGATAAGGTTAATAATATTTCTATTTTATCTAAATATTAACAAAATTAGTTACGACACGTGTCAACATCTTATCGTTTATAATTGACACGTGTCACTATCTTGTTAATGTCTGACTTTGAAAACCAAGGTTTATATAATAAGATATATATATATTATGGGGGTATTCGGATATCCATTCGGGTTTCGGTTCGGTTCGAATTTGGGTTCAGATTTTCGGATTTAGAAATATAGAATCCGTTTGGGTATTTCTAGGTTTCGGGTTCAGATTGGATTTTTTGAATCGGGTTCGGGTCGGATCTTCGTATCTACACATTTTTTTTTATTATTTTTTACTTTTTTTTATATAATAATTAAACAGAGAGAGAGAGGCGAACGATCAATCATTTTAAAGAGTGAGATAAAGTCACAGAGCCCAGTCTTCCATTCTCACTCTCTCTTTCACAGCTGCTTTAATGTTAGATCTGTCTTTTACGTCGCTTCGAAGTCTTCTTCATTCCTTCACATACCCAAATCCTACGCATCCACTCAAATCCCTAATTATCCAATTCCCACTCTCAGACATCTCTCCAATTCCACAATGGCCTCTCCCAACCCCTACACCAAGCCTCGCTCTCCACCACCGAATGCCGTAGTACCGCCGCCGTCTACCACTCAGCCCCGGTCTAAATCCAGCGGAGGTGGATTCTTCTGTAAGTCTGTTCTACTTGCTCTCTTTCTCCTCGCCTTGCCGTTGTTCCCTTCCCAAGCTCCTGATTTCGTCGGTGAGACTGTTCTCACCAAGTTCTGGGAACTCATTCACCTCTTGTTCGTCGGCATTGCTGTTGCTTATGGTTTGTTTAGCCGTAGGAATGTTGATTCCTCTGTTGATTTAAGGATGAGCCGTGTAGATGAGTCTTCCTTGTCCTATGTTTCTAGAATCTTCCAGGTTTCTTCGGTTTTTGATGAAGAGTTTGACGAGAACAATTCTTGCGAGTTTGTTGATGTGAGGAGTGAGACTCGTTCGATTAATGAGAATGCTCGAGCTTCTGTTGTTGTTGATAGCGAATTGGAAGAATCGTCTGAATATGGTACTAAAACTAACGAAGTCAGAGCTTGGAATTCGCAGTATTTTCAGGGCAAATCTAAGGTTGTGGTTGCTCGACCAGCTTATGGTCTTGATGGTCATGTTGTGCATCAGCCATTAGGCTTGCCGATTAGGAGTTTAAGGTCAGCTTTGAGAGATTCTACTGCAGCTCCTGATGATATCTGTGATGGAGCTGTAAGTGGGGAAGCTGAGTCATTATTGCCTGATGAGGTCATCATGGCTGCTCCGACTCCATCTGTTCCATGGCATTTTAGTCCTGAAATGATGGGCATGGGAGACAACTATCCTTCAGAGTTTTACCCTCAATCTGTTGATGAAACTCAGTTTGCGGCTCGCAATTCAACATCTTCTTCTTCATCACAAACTAGTCTTGCATCCCATACTCAGAACAAATTCTCGCCTTCTTGTTCTGTTTCTGAGGAGTCACTAAACTCAAATGTGGAAGAATTGGTCAAGGAAGAGAGTCTTCAGGGTTCAACACGGTCTTGTTCGCCATCCTTACCCCCATCGCCATCTTTGTCTCTGTCGCCGCCATTGTCTCCATCTCCACCATCGCCACAATTAGTGATCGAAGCTACTCACAGGCGTTTACCAGAAGTTGTAACTGATGATACCCACCGGCGTGCCTCGCATTCTCGGCATTACAGTGATGGTTCATTGTTAGAGGAGGATGTAAGGAAGGGTTTTGAAGATGAACTGGAGGGGCGAAAAGTCAGAGACAGAAAAACAGAATTCTTCAGTAAGAAAGAACGGGGATCTAAGTCACTTAATTTGACTGCTGAAAGTTCCCGGAGAGGGAGCAAGTCTCGCAGATCTTATCCTCCTGAGTCCATCTCATCTCCCATTGGTGGTGCTGATACAAGGAGACGGAATCTTCAGCAAAAGAGTGATATCCATTTGCTTGAAGACAATATTGGGAAAGGTCTAGAGGCCGACAATAACAATGTGAGGGCCAAAAAGGGAAGGAGTCACGACTCTCTGGAGCTACCAGCCGAAGACTCTGCAAAAGATGAGGAATTCAGCGAATCTTTTCCTGCTTTAGATGTATTGTTCCAACCAACGAATGCTAAAGCTTCAAGGCGTGCAATGCATTCTTCACGAGGGGGACATGACAGTTTGCCGGAGAAGGATGACGCAAGAAAGTTAGAAGATGACACTGTGCATTCCGATAAGCCCTGGAAAACGGACATTCGTGGTAATGACAAGGAATTGAGATCAAACAGTCCGAGACTTGAATCACCACGTTCTTGGAGAGCTTCTAGTAATGTATCATTGAGAGGAAAGTCTGTGAGGACCATAAGATCTGATCGCCATGGGAAAAATCAAAAGACAGATGGAGATTCATCTGATGATCGACCAGAAGCTAAAGTAGAAAGCCGAGGAAGAACAAAATCGAGAAGACAACGACAAGAAGAACTATCAATTGTACTGCACCAGGAGAATATTTCAGAAACTCATGCTAAATCTGAGCCAGATGAGGTTGCTATGGAAGAGACCGAGACCGAGGCCGAGCAGCAACCTCAAGTAACATTAGAGGGGGAAGAAGAAGCTGCTTGGGAAAGCCAAAGCAATGCAAGTCATGACCATAATGAGGTTGATAGAAAAGCGGGGGAGTTCATAGCAAAATTCCGGGAACAAATCCGGTTGCAGAAACTCATATCCGGTGAACAACCCAGAGGAAGAGGAGGAGGCGGCCCTGGTATGATCAGAAACAGCCATTTCAGATGACACGTACCACTATTTATTCCTTCATTACTTGTATTATTGTTGTAACTTTTATCTATTGGCATTGTTGATGAGAATCTGGAGTGTTTGTTTGAATAAAATGAAATTTTAACTTATTAGAGTGGAGTCAAAAGTTATGACCACGTGGACGAATTGGACAGAAAAGGAACTATCTGGGTCCAAATTATAATACAGTGAAAATATAGGGGGCAAAAATTAATTATCCACGAAATCAAACGCAGAAGAACAACTTGGGATAAAACTGGATTCTGCAGGAATCGCCGGGGGGAGAAGCTATGGTGATGATTTTATCTACTCCGCTCAATCCAAGACTTACAGTTCTATGTGAGTTCTTCCCTCTCTCAAAACTTTCATTGCTCTTCCGATTGAGTAAGCTGGGTTCTTGGGCAAATAAGACTGAGCTTGTAAAAAAATCTTGTAGGTGAAACAAAACTGTCGTTATCTCGTAGCAAACGCTCGGTATGTTGTTCACTGAGTGAAGAACCAAAAGACCAAAGGTAAAAATTGCAATTTTGGGAGATGGGTTTCTTCCTTTTTGGTTTGATTTTGGAGATAAAGCTAAGGTTTTTTTAAAAATTTGCAGCTCGAGTCGGAGGAGTGTTGTTTATCTATTGGCTACTTCGCCGTGTTTGTTGTTTCCGGTGTTATCTTCATCTGCGAAGACTAAATCCAAGAGCCCTTATGATGAGAGACGGTTACTAGAACAGAACAAGAGGATACAGAGAGAGAACAACGCTCCTGACGAATTTCCAAACTTTGTTAGAGAAGGTTTAAGCTTTTATTGCACTGTTTCTTGTTTTTTTGAGTATTGGTTCTTATAGGAACTTATTGTCCTTTTGTTTGTGTTTATGTTTTTGCTGATATAGTGCAGGTTTTGAGGTTAAGGTTGTAGCTTCAGATAATTTCGTAAAGGCTGATTCAGGCCTCATATATCGGGATTTCAATGTTGGTCAAGGTGATTGCCCAAAAGATGGTCAGCAGGTACTACTTTCTCTATCTTCCATTGGTTAGCTTATCCGAAGTTAGATAGATCATTAATGGAATTATTTGGATGGAATTGAGGACATCATTGTGTTTTATGGTAATTCCGACAGGTGACTTTTCACTACATTGGCTACAATGAGTCCGGAAGGCGAATAGATAGTACTTACATACAAGGCTCTCCTGCTAGAATCCGCATGGGAACCAATGCACTTGTTCCTGGCAAGTTAAAAGACATTAATTTGCCTTTAATAATATGATTTTATTGATGAATCTTCTCTGAAAGTAAAGAGATTGAAGATTGCTTTTTGCGGATATTGATGATGCAGGATTTGAAATGGGAATTCGTGACATGAAGCCCGGTGGGCGAAGAAGGATCATCATCCCTCCAGAATTGGGACCTCCGGTAAGTTCATACTCGATATACTTAAAACACACAATTCCTATGTGTACATGTTTCTGAACTGTAAACTTGATTAGTAGTAAACTTTTGCAGAGACATTTTATTGAATAGACCATCATCTCTATCAACTATGTTTTAAATGGAATTACTACTTGAACCTGCTCGTTTAGGACATTCGAAGCTCGTTTAGGGACATATGCTAACCGTTGTAGATTAATGTTGTACTGTATAATCACTGTTTTCACCTTGGTTGATCATATTTTTGACCAAAAAAGTTCATTTCTCGATCATTGGGCTCTAATCAGGTGGGACCTTCGACCTTCTTCAGCTCAAAGCAATTTGAAGTTTTCGATGTGGAGTTGCTCAGCATCCAGAATTGTGAGAGGAGGACAATTATAGGGTTCTACTCAGATGTCACATGCAGTTAACTTCCAAGTGATCTGCATGACTAAGCTTTTATTGAATCTGCAAAGAAACAAGAAAAACCAAATATTCTTTCTTTGCTTAGGCATTTCTATGTTATGGGAGGGTTTCTTGTAGAGGTGGAAATTACATAGAGAGAGGTAAAGAATATGTATTGTAAAGTTTCGACCTTTGTCATAATCATATTTCACTTTTGGTTGATCACGTTCTAAGCGTTCGGAGCATTTTGTTTTATTCCCTATATCTCTGTTTCTTTTGTAAACAATCTCTGCTTCAATTCGTTTTCTTTTTCTCCGTGTCGTCTCTTCTATTTCGTCAATTTGGTCCTGTAGGGTTTTGAGATTTCCTCGTTCTTGTCTCCATTAGAATTAAACCTTTACACTTAGCCAGAGGGTTCGAGTTCAGTTTTCTTTATCCCCAAAAACCCTAAACTATTCGTAGTTTCAATTCATTAAGTTCATGAACTCGAGTATTGTTTAAGCTTTCTTACTCTTACAGCTTCGTGACTGTGATTGCAGCGTATCAAACATGTCGTCGCTGCGTAATTGTGTTCCACGGCCTGCTCACAAGGAACGATCTCAACCGTAAGCTATCATTGTTCTTGTCCTTTGTTCTTTCTTCGTTTGCTTGCCACTCTTTATTAAAGTTTGGATTTTTATATGTATCAGTCAAGCGAGGAAGAGGTTTGGTATCCTCGAGAAGCATAAGGATTATGTTATCCGAGCTAAAGCTTTTCACAAAAAGCAGGACACTTTAAAGGTACTACAACACTCTCTCTGCTTACAATTGTATCTCTGCTATGATTCTGCTGTTGAGACTTGAGAGATCTCAGGGCTTTAGGAATGTATGTTTGTGGAGTCTTTCAAGTAGACATTTGTTGGTTTAAGGGAGTGACTGATTGATTTGTGTGAGATAGCTCAAGAAACGCAAAACCATTGATTGCATTCTTAGCTAGCGCGTTGCAGAGTTCAGCGTCTCTTACAACACCGTTCTTATTTTTTTATTTACTGTAGATACTTAGACAGAAGGCAGCATTCAAGAATCCAGATGAATTCAACTTTAAGATGATCAATAGTAAAACAGTTGATGGATATCATAGATCAAAGTAAGCATATCGAATTCGTTGTGTTTGATTTTCTATTTTCACTGTATCATAGACCAACTCTCATGGTTTTTCCTTCTTCTTCTTGGTTTGTAAATTTTTGACAAAGTTATTGTTTTCAGGGATGAGGTAAATAAATACTCTGCAGAAGAGGTCATGATAATGAAGACCTAAGATATAGGATATGTGTTCCAAAAATGGCAGAGTGAGAAAAACGTAAGTTGTCTTTCCTCAATCACAGCCCGAGAGCTTTCTGGTCACAATCATATTTATCCCTGTTTCTCTTTGTTCCTTCTTACCTTTTGTAGAAAATTGACAAGCTTACTGCATCACTGCAATGTACTGAGGGTCAGTCTAGTCGCAGACATGTTTACTTCGCAGAAGACAGGTTAGTCCCAACATTTTAGTCCTTTCTTACTTTCATCTTTCTGTGTGACTGTTCATATGGACCTGGAAAATTTGATCCTTGTTACCTTAAGATTCGAAAGACATACGTGATCTATGTTGTCTTATGATCTGTAACTCTGGTGCTTCTTTATCAGAGAGGAGGCTAGAGAACTGGATTTACAAAGTAGAAGCAAAAGTGATATCTCTGCGATAGAGATCCCGAAAGATATTAAAAAGTATGTATCTAAAATGCATTAGATGTTTTTATCATACCGACAAGCAATAGTCATCATCTTCTATTTCTTGAAACAGGAAAATGGATAGGGCCTATAGAGACCTCGAGACTCATTTTTAAGTTACTCATAAAGAGTTCATCTAATACAAATATTCAAGTTAGATATGATTTTGAATCAAGTTCAGAGTTTATGTGATAAGGATATTGATGGAAACTTCAAAATGCTAATGTTTACACCATTGTATATCTTCCATTTCGAAACTATGCAAATGATCTGACGAAGAAGTTTATAATTCGCTAAAATTGTTCGTTTATTTATTTTTCAGGGACTTGTTAGATCGATTGAATATATTTAAGTTTCAGATTTTGATGAATTTTGAATTTTAATAAATTTATATTTTATATTGTATTTAATATTAGAAGTTGCAGTTTACGTTATATTGTATTTTGATTTTTGAGAATTTTTTAAATATAATTACTAATTAATAACCTAACTTCTTATTCAGAAAAAGAAATTGTGTTAGAAAAAATAACAGAACAGAACAAAGGCTTGTTGTTTTTTCAGAGAAAAAAAAAAGGGCCAGGGCTGGACAGAGTTCAGCCATTTAATATTTATTTTACAAAGTCTTTTTATATTAAGAGTTGAACAGGGTCAGAGTCAGAATCGAACAGGGCTTACAAGCTCTTTTTAACATCCCTAATTCTCATCATCAATATTACTCAACATTATGCATGTCATTAATTACCATTCTCTACTTGTTCACTAAGACAAGAAAAATGCCAAAATCTGAACAAGTTGACGAACACATAGCTCTCTAAAAAAAATACATAGAGAAGAGGGAGGGCCACATGAAACATTTAGCTCCAGCCTCATAGACAATTCATACACTATAAAAAGTGTACATTGATAACAGATTATAATAGCACGGAAATTGTAAATGCTATTAAAGATTGTACACGAAATCTGGCAATCTATGAATCTATCATAAGGTCATCATTATCCATGGACTCTTAAGCCACTCTTAGTCTAAGATTTGAGAGGCCAATCTTAACAAATCTTAGGCTAAGAGTGGGTTAAAATCCCATGGTTAATGTTGCTCTAAAGGACCATCATAAGAATCATAAAAGTTTTGTTTGACAGTGTTAGATTTTGATTAACTCATACTTTCACCGTATTTAAGTAAGTCAAACTGTATCGAATGCTTAAGCGGAAATTATTTTATAAAATAGGACGACGACGTTTTAGTTATTCTTAACATAACGTCGTCGTTTTGAAAATACTTAAAGGGTATTTAAATGCTCATAGGGTTTACAGATCAAACAAGATACATATGCTGAGAGAGAGAAAGAGAGAGAGCGGCGATTTCAATGGATAAAAGAGGGTAGGTGGTGGTTCTAAAAAATTCACAGTTCGGAAGCAAGCGAGATCACAACCGATTCTAAAGCAAGAATTCATGCAGTTTGGTACTACTTTGCAGTCAAGAACATGAGGTAAATTGATACAATTAGGAATTTTACATAATCAGAGAAATGGATCTGACATAGATTTAATACACATGAAATGTTTTGTTTGATTTCAAGTAGGCTTACATAATATATGTAACGTATATAAAATCCTTCCTACGCGGGGATATATGTTTGGCCTAGATTTTACATGAATATGATATCGTTATGTGCAGTTGCTGTGTGAGTAAATGTTGAGTGAGCATTTACAATTAAATTGAAGGAATTTTTATATATTATATTGAGGCAAACAATTTTTAATTAACTGAGAAGGACAAGTGGGCTAGTGTTTCTCAACTCTCTTGCCTTCTCACCAGATCTGGGTTGAGTCCAGTCTTTCTCAAAGAGAGACGTATAATTTGTAATGATGTAAAAAAAAAACATTTAACTTTAATGAATATTAGACTAACATATTGTCGGCCTAGGCCTTATAACACTCTAATATTTTCTTATGTTCTTCTTGTTATTCAGAGAGACCCCAAGATTCGTATTCGAGAAAACAGAAGAATCAACGATGAGCAGAAATAAGAAATGTAAAGATTGTGAAGATAAAGACAAGATTAGTCAGTTACCTGATGAACTACTCATGAAGATACTACTGCTTCTCCCAACAAAAACTGCAGTTAGCACAAGTATTTTATCCAAACGATGGGAGTATCTTTGGATGTGGTTGCCTAAACTTGAGTACGAGTGTTACCATGATACCGCTCCTAAAGTCGAAAGGTTAGAGCGTTTCATAAGTTTGAATTTGCCATTACATAAAGCTCCAGTCATCGAAAGCTTGCATCTCAAGTTCAATAATATCCAACTAGTTCGAATAATTGAGCCTCAAGTTTTCGAACTATGGGTTGCATATGCAGTTTCTCACTGTATCCGTAAGTTAAGTCTTTCCTTCTGTCATTGTACGGAGGATCTTGCTAGGTTGCCTAGTAGTTTGTATATCTGCAAATGGCTCGTGGTCTTGAAGCTGAAAGAAGATGTTGTCATTGATGTTCCTCGCATGGGATCTCTCCCGTCCTTGAAAACTTTAGTCCTCCGACGTGTGACTTACGCAGATGATCATAATGCTCTTCACAGACTTCTTTCATGTTGCCCTGTTCTTGAAGATCTAAAGTTGGAACGAAAAGAAGGTGACGACTTGGGAAAATGGTGGGTTTTTGTCCCGTCCTTACTGAGACTAACTATTAGGATATTATCATATATTGATGCTGGTGTGCTTGAGTTAAAAACTCCTTCTTTGAAGTACTTCAGAGTTGTTGATAACGGTGTCAGTGATGCTGATGTTTGCTCCTTTTCTTCTATCCCTATGCCCAACCTGGAGGACGTGGATGTTGTTTCAGTATACCTTAGTTTTCACAAGTTTGTTTCATCAATCATATATGTTCAGTGTCTTACATTATGCGCAGGATTAAATACTCAAGAGGTATGTTTTCATATCAATATCATTTTCCAACACTACTAAACCATGTTTTCTTAATGTTTACTATAATCTTTTTCCCCCGTTGTGTGCAGGGGTTATATAGTGAGGGTATTGTCTTCAATCAGCTTAAACATCTCAGGTTATGTCAATGTGGTAAAAATTGGTCAAAGTTACTTTTGCGGCTACTCAACGATTCTCCTAATTTACGAGAGCTGAACATCTTTCAAGATGAGGTAAGTTTGTTAGTTTTAATTTGGTTTAATTTACTTTGACTAATATTTAAGCTAAGCTCTCATGTTTGATCTGATCAGGGTCATGAATGTGATTTCGAAATATGGGATTCCTGGGAGGATGATTTAAATTGTGTTCCTAAATGTTTGTCGTCGAGTCTTGAAACTTTCACGTGGAGACAGATGTTTGCGACGGAGCAAGAGAGGCGTCTGATGAAATATATCTTGAAAAATGCTCGTTCCTTAAAGACTGCGACAATTGTGTTTGAGGACGCTCCAAGGAGAGAAGATCCACTTGAGATGACGATGCAGGAGTTTTCACTCTCTAAAGGTTCACCAACATGCCAACTCGTATTTGAATTTGAGTGAGGATCTTTATCAGTTCCTGGTTTCAAACTTTGATGATCTTTTGATCATCTTGATAGTTTTTGTGGTTTCTTCCCAATTCTTGATAGTTATATAAACTTTGATGGAGGATTTTAATTAAACCAATAATGAAGTTATTTGATCATGCTGTTTTTGTAGCTCTTATATGACTTTGAGCTATATCTAATTAACCCTTATTGCTACATGCATTTGATAAATAGATCTTACACCATCTTACAAACTAATTTGAGTTAAGCACCAACCTTAGAACCTTAGCTTTTGTTCGTGCCATGATACTTCTCTTCTAGATAATTTAATCATACGCTCTAAAATTGCATATGTGTGACTAATTCAACTACATGTATGATCGACTTTGAATTGTATGAGCATAAAGTAACTAAGACACAAGCTTTGTTAACGGGGTTCAGATAACCTACATCCCCTACAATTGCTATATGGAATCTACCAACTTTCCTAAAATTACAATGAAAGAAGACTACCACTAATTGTCTTTTCCGACTAGTATAGATCTTCTACAAAACCATCAAAATATCTCTCTATCTTGTAAACAGTAAATATAGAGTAGGCGGACATCGAATCCATATACCTTGATACCAACAACCTTATTAGATCAATCACATCCGTCAAGCGGCTTTCGCTATGCATAAGATCATTCAATGCGGACGAGGTAATTTGTTTCCACCCATCTATATATATACATAATACATCTCACTTTAGAATACTATCTATATTTTAGGTTACTTGTTTCCACCCATCTATACATCTCACATTAGAACATTAACTAATTTAAGATGATGATCCTGGAGTTGTTACTTTCTTCTCGAAGCTCATCAACATCCCAACTCGTATTTGAGTGAGGATATTCATCAGTGGATGATTTTCATATACTATCTATAGGTAGGACTCTCGCTTGCATTTATATGAACATTATATTTAAATTTACTATCAAAAACAAAGTTTATATGTTTTTGCAGTTTGCAACTCTCACATGACTGTGAGCTATCTAACTCTTATTTGGTGTTGCATTAGAGGATTCCCACATTCCGCAGTGAAAATTTCACTTAGTAGAAAGAAGAAGATACTAAAATGTAACTAAGAATCTAAACCAAGTGGTTCCCATTGAGGTTCCCTTTTACTGAAGAACCTCCCAATAACTCTGGAATCAAGAATCTGAAGAGCTCCTCCAGATTTCACACACCTTGGAGTCTTATACTGATTCACTGAAGATCCTTGAGAGATACTAAAGTCCATTAACGAATCAAAAGTACCAAAACTCACCACTCTTATCTCCAATGGACCTATTGATTTGTCTTTGTTCCTGCATCTCCTGTACACATAATCCAAACAATCCTCCACCTCGGAGCAACAATCCTCCATCACCTTCTCGTCTAGCTTTGGTGGGTCGTCTTTGTGACGTGGCCTTAGCTCCCAGAAGAGCACGTAATGCCCTGGGATTGAAGACGTGTCCGCATAGCTCGTGTACTCAGTGAGCAAGAAGCTTGAGGGTTTGGCTTGTGCCACTGCCTTCATTAGATCTTCTTCACTGGTTTTGTCTGTGTCGATGCTTAAGACAACATTTCTTCGCTCCACGAAACTGAACTGAGGTGCCTTGTTGTGGAAACCGGTAACCTTCAGAATATCTCCTACTCTGTATCTGTATAAACCTGTTTAGAAAAAGAATTCTTGTGTTACACGTTACTCTCACTAGGTCAAAGAATTAGGGCTGGCCATTAAAACCAAACTAAACGATCTGATTCAAATATCTTCAAATAGTTGACAGATCATAATATATGTTTTGTATTGTAAACATGTTAGTAGTGTCAATGTCAAGAGAGAACTGACCTGCGAATGTGGTGATGACGAGTTCATAGTATCGACCGGTTTCAACATTAACAAGATCGACAATACGACCTTGGTCGTCCTTAAGATTATACGATCCAGAGTGAATCTTTTCATGTGATTTTTCATCGACAGGCAAGAACTCAAAGTAAGCCATGTTAGGAAGAAGTGTGTAGGAAACATCAGATGGCTTACACAGAGGATTAATGTTGATACCAAAGAAACACTCAGAGGAAGCATACATTACCGAAACCAAAGGCAAACCTCCGCTATAAAAATCGAGTGTCGGAATGTATTGAGCCATTGAGCCAGTAACAATCACCTCTATATACTTGGTCTTAGGCCATATCCTTCTCAAGATCCCTTCCCATGACTTAGCAGAGCACAAAGCCTCAACCTCATCAGCCAAATCAGAATTTGGACCATTAAGGATCGACAAAACAGACTCTCGACATGACGAGTCAGTGATCCAGCTGGCGACAGTACCAGTCCTGATGTCGGCACAGAGCTGAGTGTAATGATTCTCCAAGAACTTGACTGCTCGGAGAAAAGCAGAGGCAAAGATAGCACCAAGTCTTAGGACATGAGATCGCTGGACTAAGCCACAAAGAAGCTGACAATACATGCTTTGCTTACTGTCCTCACAAAGAATGGTCTCGTTAGGACTAGTGATAACATTGTACTTGTTGAAAGGCCTGTTCTTGAATTGTTGACTTTTGTAGTAACTTGTCAACACAGGACGTGCCTTTAGACCAGAAAGAGTCTTGATCTCTGGTTTTACGAACAGAAGATACATTCCTTTTCCTTCATCTAGTCCATTCACAAACCTACGTATACAAAAACACAGTTAATTTCATTCTTTTTTTTTTCTTATTGAATAACTAAGACGTTATGGGGCGAATGCCATACATAACCTCAGACCCCGAGACTAGAGCATGTTATATGAATTAACAAGTAACAAGTAATTAACGTACTTATTCATGACGGGGACAAGCATGTTGTAGAAAAACGTCTTCCGATCCAGTTCTTCAGCCGTAGAAGGCATCAGCTTCGGCTTGCCACCAGAAGTACCCGAGCTGCATAGTATATTTATCCAAGAATATGTAACCCAAATAACTCGAGAACTTGAAGAGCTTGAAAATATTTAAGAAGAAAAGGAATATTTAGTTTGGAGATGACAAGTATATAACATAGTTTTGTTGAACAATTTTTTTCTTTATATATATATAAATCATTAGATATTTTGATATACACAAAATTTGTTTAATTACCTAGTGAGAAGCTCAATGATGGGCTGAGAAGAGAGGATATGAGATGAATCTCCATCAGCGATTCTTTGGATGAAAGGCTTCATGTCCTCGTAATCCACCACCGGGACTTTGTTCTTGAAGCTTTCTTGATTCTTATCGGACTCTTTATCAAGAAACGATTTGAGATACTCGGTTCCATAGTTTTGAGAGAGTATTTGGTGGAGAACATGTTGTTGGATCGTATCTGCATTTGTGGTTAGATTCTCGAGAAGCTTTAGACCAGCTTCTGTATTGGTTGGATCGTAACTTGGTATCATTTTTTTGTTGTGTTTGTGTTGAGTGAGAGAATCACTTTTTCAATGTTCTTGAGGGTTGGTTTAAATAGTTAAGTGGTGGATAATAATTGCATGTTACAAGAACACACAAAAATGTAAACTATTAAAATTAAATTAGATTTTGACTAGTATAAAAAACTGATTTGAATATTTTAAATTTAGTAGTATTGTTTAAGAAAAGAAAGAAAGTAAATCTTTTGCCCAAGAAACAGAGAAATTATTTTGTTGGCAAAAAGAGAAGAAAATTTCTTATTTCCAAGTTCGAATTATAAAAAATGGAAATCAATTTCCACATTCATTTATCAAGAAACGAATCGTAAATACATATACTGTACATAGTCAATTATACGTTATTAATTACCAAGGAAGACATATATCTCAAGAATCGTAAATACATACAAATATATATATTATTTAAAAACTTTGGACATACTAAAGGATTGAAAAAGTTGTTAAAAGTGCACTTGAAAACATACTAAAGGATTGAAAATGATTGTAAATTCAATATATTATAGAATTTATAGTTGTTCATACTGTATATAGTTTTGCATATAGAACAAATTGTTTTTTTTTTGACAACAAATTGTTGTTTTTGTTTAATAAAACTAGTGTTTGTTCCATCAATGACTCAATTTTCTAATAAAATGTGACAATGAAAGCAAGAGGTTAGAGACTCATGGAGTTATACAACAAATATAGTGGTACACTGGTTCTTAATAGCAAATTGTGAAGAGTCATCTCTGGCTAAGAATATTGAACCCGTGGAAGAAACTATCACAAAGGATTCTACTTTTCTACCTCATCAACTCATCTGCAAACCTCTAGAGCCATAAATCCAAGAGATTCACATAATCGTATGTAACAATCCCAGAGACTTTCCTGCAACCGTTAAGCCAACTCCACTGATTCAGACCCTCAAGGCAGCTATCTGTCTTTGTCCTGTCAGTCTTATATCGGCGAGAGATCAAAGCCTCGAAAGAGTGATGGTTTTACTTGCGGGTACCCACAGGAGCAAACACTGGAAGCTGGTTTGAGGTTGTGTCTCTTTTGAATCTAGCTTCCCGAGGCAATGTCAATGTCATTCTGTCTTCTCCCTCTCTTCCCGAGTCTCCTTGGTGTCTTAGGCTATCTCTATTAGGGATATTTACCAGGGGGCCTCCAAAGAAGATTGAGTCACCTGTATACATCAGCCTCTCTCCTCGCTGCTGCGGAGGTGGAGCCCTTCCAGATGAAGAATCTTGAGGTGGATGAACAACTGGTCTTGGATTCTGAGTGTTACCAATGTGTGAGCTAGGAATTGGCTGGTTCTGTGAGGACAATCTGGTTTTTGGTTCAGATGTTGTTGCAGGAACTGATATATATCTACCTGCGTCTTGGTCCCAAACAACTGATGTTCTTCTCACATCTCTCAGAAGAGAGGCGGCAGGAGCAGGAAGAAGCAGTGGATCGGCGTGGTTTCCTTTCTGCATTATCTTTTCATCAAAGGTTGAGTGGATCATGTGATTCGTTGCTGGATTAAGAGGTGGCCGGGAATTCGACACGGCCGCTGCAGTGAAGCGGTGGCCAGCTGTATGATGCTGGGGAAGAGGACTAAGTGTGACAGTCTCATGAACATGACTTGGACTGCTGAAACTGCTCATACTATGGGTCCCTGTCTCGTACTCATCCCGACTACCTTGGCTTGGAGCAAAAGAGTTTCTAGAATGAGAAAACCTTGGATCATTGTTTCTTATCTCTTTACTCAAGACGCCTCCATTTGCATCTGTGCTTACACTGCTGACAACACTGATGGTGCCACTTCTGGAACTAAGTTCATCATCATGTAAATGACGGTTTTCTATTGGTCTTAGGACAGATGAGGATGCTCTGGCTCTGGCTGCTGCCCTTGTAGCTTCATTTGAATTCAACTTTGCAAGCTTCCAAGCACTGATTTTGACAGGTCGTTTTGGAATCTTGTTGCCTCTCTCTGCTGTTTCAGCTGCATCTGGATCTACAGTCGATGGAACCATTCTCGGGTCCAAATGAGGAATCACTTCGTCCTGTAACATAGATAACAAGTATCAAGCAGACATATCATTAACTAAACAGAAACCCAGTGGAAGCTCTAGGAAAACTGTTCTATTTAGGGCTCTTGGAAAAGCAAATGATACCTGATAATCAACGAACACTCTAGGAGGAGTGCACCAGGCTCCCTTGTATGGTAAACCAAGGGAGCTTCCACCACTAAAGCCGGTTGTGGCAGATCCAGAGGGAGAATACAACACGTTAGGAAGTTCCTCATCAATCGAAGCTCCAGCTGGTGCCTCGCTCATTGCTCTCATTGCCACAACATACTCGTAAGTTGTAATGCCCTATTGGTTGGTACAAAAATGAGTTCACATTGCTTAGAAGTTAGAACATGTGAACACCGATTACAAACAAAGTAGTGGAAATATATTATATATCACATCTTCTAAGCAGACAAGTTAGAGGAATGGATCATATGGTCTTAATCATGAAGAGAAACCAAATTCTATTTTCATGTGCTACTCAATTATTTTGGGATCCATGTTGACTATAAGATTAAAATAACAATCAATGCTTTTTATACCGTCTTAGGAAGATTCATACCAGTAAGGCTAATATATTACAAGCATGTAAAAGTGATAGCAATATCGACTTCTTTCGTACTTACCTTTTTGATGAGGAGCATGTGGAAAAAGAAAAGTTCACCCAGTGGAAACAATGCCAGCATGGAGACGGCAGTACAGAGACCCTACAAAAATTGTAAGAAAACATCAGGAACATTGACAATAGAAGCTCACCCTATTGTAGCTGCCTCAGCCTTACACTAATTATACTTACAACAACAGTAGCAAAAGGTGCCCGAGAAAATCCATTTCCGAGTCTATTGACGATTTCGGTTTCCATGTCTTTCTTATTAACAAATACACGCACTATAACTGCAATTCCAACTCCTGCTTCAATAAGGAGCTGAGAAGGAGAAAATTTTATTGATCACTGCTGGTTAAGCAAACAGTAAGCTTGAGAAATAGTATATCAGAAGAATATACGTACCCAGAGCAGACTGACAGCCATCAGGGATATAAATGTCATATAATTCTTGCGACCAACACAATTGTTAAGCCACTGTTGCATTTAAATAGAGCTGTGTCATAAAACGCTAGTCAATCTTTTCCAGGAAACAGTCAATTGACATGTAAGATATTTACCCGGCAATGATGATCGAAACAATCTACACATTTGTCACAACTTCGACAATGTTTGCTAAACTTACGGACCTGCCACAGAAAAGGAATCAAGGTGAATAACGCATTTACTGGTGGCTTCTTACTTTTCAAACAGTAATGATTATTAAGAGCATACATATACGCATATGAAATATATATGTATAAGGAACTAGATGTAGCTCTCGGAAGGAAAGAACTAAGCAATTGTAACATCATACCTCAGCATTGCACAACGTACAAAACAGAGCTTCTTCCCTGTCCCCTTGCTCTTCATCCATCTCTTCGTTGCTGCGACAATCTTCATAAACAAACACACCACAGCATATTGCCAAAGGATTAAAGCAAGATTTTTTCCGAGTGGCTTCCACTCTTTGCGCATCTCCTACAGAACCTTTCACGCTAGAGTTTGGTAAAGTAGAAGTCCTCGAGGCAACCGAAGGAGAAGACTGCAGCTGGCTGCCTGTTTCATCAAATTTTCTCGAGATATCTTTGGCAGCAGGTAAGCCGTCACCTCTGTTTGCGCCTCTTTCGAATTTCGACATGATTCCTGGATCTGCAGGATTGATTGCAGTACACCGAACATAAAGAATGAAAACAACAAGAGCCTGCAAACACATGACACAAGCAGCACAAGGTCATCAGATATGACTATCTCGTCGAGAAAAGCATCAAATAACCCGGTTAGCCACCTAAACTGCCATGTCCCCTAACTCTTTATCAGTTCCATGTCATTGTCTAATCTGATCTAAAGCCTAGCAATATCCAATAGAGAAGAGAGAAACTTATAAAGCTCATCATTGATTTCATTCAACCCAACAACAAGTGTAGCTCTGAACCTCAAACTAACTGATCTACAGATATATCCTCTGAATCCAATACATCAGAAACCACAGATTGAGGGAACATAAATCACATACCACAGGAGAGTAAACACCGAGAAGAATATACTCCCAGATGCGTCCTCCAACAAAAGGAGCAAAGAACGCATAGTATGCAACAGCCAACAAGCAGAACACCGTAATCGCTATAACCTGCCCAAAATTTCACAAAGACCACAACTTTCATAAGCAAACGCATCATAGCTATATATAAACATCAGAAGAAACAAATCAACTAAAACTCAAATCAGAGAATTTCAAGGAAGAAGAAGCACAATGCAGAGAGAATCAAAATGATCTATTAAAGTAGACAAGGTTGGAAATAAAGACCTGAAATTTATGAGCAGGAAGTTGCCAACCATGTTTCCTCACCATTTCTTCTTCCCCCCCAAAAAAAGCTCAACACTTTAAGAATCACAAAATCCAAACCGAAACCCTAACGCCGCCGCAGATCGTGAAAAAGAGACAATTTTGCTCGCAGTTTCGTGAAACCCAGAAGAATAAAAGGGAAACCCAGCTGAGAAAATATCTCCTTTCTCTCTCTCTCTCTCTTTTCCTCTCTATCTATCTAACTATGGTAGGTCAGTCATAGTCAAGTGACGAAAGAGGAAAGTAGACTCCTGTAATATAATTAAATGTGAAAAATAGAGATGAGCTAAGCAATTCCAAAATTAGCAAGAAATATATATATACTCGAATAATTAAAGAAAAAGAGAAGCTTACTTACTGCTTAGACATGGCGGAAGAGCAAAGTAGCTGGAGAAGGAAGGAAGAAGAAGAAGAAGAGAGAAAAAAGACAAAATAGAAAAGCGTTGACAGACTAAAAGGATGCGAGACGGACAAATGAAAGTGGTTACTGGTTAGTAGTACCCAAAGCTGTATTCTCTGCTGACGTGTCTATTAGGATATTTTCTCTTTTCTTTTTTTTCCCATCAATTTTTTAATTTTAATTTAGAAAGATAGAAAGAAATAATTATGTGTAATGATTAAAAGAGAATATTGATATAGACTTTGTGTTTTCTTGTTTTTGGGTCAGAATATTGTGATATAGATATCATTTGGAAAGTTTTTCTTTTTAATAAATGACTATTTTGTTATGTTAAGTTTATTAAGAAAAAAAAATGAAATGATTTGGAACATCTTATTAGAGTGAATGTTTTTTTTCCTTTGTGGAATTTAAATGATTTGTTTTTTTTTTAATTATTTACTAGTCTTGATTATATTTAGAGTAAGAAGAGGAGGTTAAAAATAATTCCAAAGAAATAACAAAAAGAGAATTATAGAAAAGATAAGTTTGTTGAAGATGGTTTGGTAGTATATGTTTAACAAGAAAGCTATAAACCATAGAAGTTAGAAACTACACAATTCTCTTAGGTCAAGAAACCTAATTTGGTATAAAGGTTTTCTTACTTTATTTCAAAGGCATAGTTTTTATATACATATGTGATTAACTTAAGTATAAATAAAAATTACACAATGATATTTAGATAATATATATTTACACATATAACTATTCTTCACTCAGTACCTCACGCAAGTTGGAGTATGGAGATCACAAATACCTAACTTGGAGAGAAACTCATCAGATTCTTTGTAACCAAGTGACTTACTAAGTATGTCAGCAAGTTGCACCGAGTCGAAATGTATTAAGAGCAATAACACCACGAACAATCTCATCACGAATAAAATAACAATCGGATTCAATGTGCTTTGTGCGTTCATGAAAGACCGGATTCTTACTAATATGAATGGCCGATTGGTTGTCACAATAAAGCGGGATTGGATATAAACAATCAACACCAAGAGCAGTAAGTAACTCACGATTTATTGATGATGTGACCCAAACAAATCATTACATCAGTGATCAGACCATATATTATATTTATGGATTATTGTCTTGTTGGTTCATTGATTTTAAAGTGATTTAGAAATCTAAAACAAAATCATGTGTTATTAAATTTGTTATTTTATTTTATTTTGTCGGGATCACATGTTTTTTATTTAACGAGTTATTAATATTATTAATTAAAATCGTATTTAAATTTATTAAAACTCTAATTTTTTTGCCGCAGTCACATGTTTTTCATTTTTAAAGTTTAAATAAATAAATAAAATATAAATTTATGAGTAAACTATGTTATTTAAAATTTTATGTGTATGATTTCAAAATTAATAAACATTCTAAATCTTAAAGGATAGGTGAACGCATGTGGTTATTTCCGAAAGATTTATATTTATAAATCAATTAAATTAAAACCTTAAATCAATATAAAAAAAATATTTCCAATATATGTATTTTTTTAAAAACCAATCCAATTATCCAAATATATATATAGTACATCAGTACATCACTGTACAAATTAAGTAAAAATAAGGTAACAGAATAATCAAATTACTCCAGGTCAACCACATAAAAACAACATTCACCTCCTAAATGATTTTTTATTATTTATTTCTATATTTTTTTTTTGTTTACAAAAAAAAAAAACCTCATACTGTATATGTTACTCTTGACCGCGCCGAAATTGAAAACGCAACGCTTAAACAAATAAAAAAAGACGCGCCTAAAACGCCAGACGCGCCTGAAGAAGAAATCGCGTCGAGAACAAACGCTGTGTGTCAAACGAGTAAAAGGCGAGTGAAAGAGAAGAAAAAAAAAAAGACAATCTTCAAGATCCCTAAAAATTCCAAAAAAAAACGAACCCTAGATTTTCTCATCTCTCACGCTCCTTTGTTCCTCACTCGCTTTGCTTCTCCCACTCGCCTGCTTCGTGTTCTCCTTTGCTTTGCTCTTTTGACGTTAGAATTTTGCCTTCTCCCCCCACTTTGTCCCTCTCTGGGTGGCCGGGAAAATGCAAGAGCAAAAGCTCTGACCTCTGAGCAATCCCTCAAGGCTTGAAATTTCTTAAATTTCATGCTTTCTTAGTTTGAATTCTCAGGTTTCATCCTCTAAAGTCTTTATCTTTGATGCTGATACTGTTGAAAGTTTAGCTCTTTCACCGATTTTGTAAAAAAAAAATCTTTTTTTTTTGGGCTCAGAATCGAAACTATTGTACTATTAAGTATGTTTCGAAAGTTCGTCTTTTTGGTTGAGAGGATATAAGCACTGTTCAATGGTTCTTATGAAGTTTTGATTCTGCCAATTTTCAGGTGTTAAGGTAGATTATGTAGTGGAAAGATTTTAGTTTCCAGTTTCATGGGAGCCAATGGTGGGATAGTTGCTTTTGAGTGTGTTAGTGAATCCGAATGTGGCTAACTTGAGGATGGATTTGCAAGAGAATCAGGTTAGTGATGCAGGGGATGAATGTATGGTTGGCATTATGGTTGAGTCGAATAGCAACAGAGATGTAGGAATTGTTGATGATCTCAAAGCTGGAGGAGATCTTGGCTTTAGTGGTGTTCTGGATCTTGAGCCACGAAATGGTATAGACTTTGAATCTAATGATGCAGCGTATCTGTTTTATCAAGAATATGCTAAATCTATGGGTTTTACTACGTCGATTAAAAACAGCCGACGCTCTAAGAAGACTAAAGAGTTCATTGATGCCAAGTTTGCTTGTTCTAGATATGGTGTGACTCCTGAGTCTGAGAGTGGTAGTAGTAGTCGAAGATCGAGTGTGAAGAAAACAGATTGCAAGGCAAGTATGCATGTGAAGAGGAGAGCCGATGGGAAATGGATAATTCATGAGTTTATAAAGGATCATAATCATGAGCTTTTACCTGCCCTTGCTTATCATTTCCGGATTCAGAGGAATGTCAAGTTAGCTGAGAAGAACAACATTGATATTTTGCACGCTGTTAGTGAACGAACCAGGAAAATGTATGTTGAGATGTCCAGACAGTCTGGGGGTTATAAGAATATCGGGCCTCTTCTTCAGAACGATGACAACAATCACGTTGATAAGGGTCGGTATCTGGCTTTGGAAGAAGGAGATTCACAAGTACTGCTTGAGTACTTTAAGCGTATCAAGAAAGAAAACCCCAAATTCTTTTATGCAATAGACCTAAATGAGGAGCAACGTTTGAGAAATCTGTTTTGGGTTGATGCTAAGAGTAGAGATGATTATTTGAGTTTCAGTGATGTTGTATCCTTTGATACTACTTATGTCAAGTTTAACGATAAGTTGCCACTTGCTTTATTCATTGGTGTGAATCATCACTCTCAGCCTATGTTACTTGGCTGTGCATTGGTTGCTGATGAGTCAAACGAGACATTTGTGTGGCTGATAAAAACATGGCTTCGAGCCATGGGTGGTCGAGCTCCTAATGTTATACTTACTGATCAAGACAAATTCTTGATGGCCGCTGTTTCAGAGCTCCTACCAAACACTCGTCATTGCTTTGCATTATGGCATGTGTTAGAAAAGATTCCTGAATATTTCTCCCATGTGATGAAGCGGCATGAGAATTTCTTGCAGAAATTCAACAAATGCATCTTCAGATCTTGGACAGATGATGAGTTTGATATGAGATGGTGGAAAATGGTCAGCCAATTTGGACTTGAGAATGATGAATGGCTGCTGTGGTTGCATGAACATCGCCAAAAATGGGTGCCCACTTTTATGAGTGATGTGTTCCTGGCGGGAATGTCGACATCTCAGCGATCAGAAAGTGTAAACGCTTTCTTTGATAAGTATGTTCATAAGAAAATCACGCTGAAGGAGTTCTTGAGGCAGTATGGTGCAATTCTGCAGAATAGGTATGAAGATGAATCTGTTGCAGATTTTGATACTTGCCATAAGCAACCTGCATTGAAGTCTCCCTCGCCCTGGGAGAAGCAAATGGCAACAACCTACACCCACACGATATTTAAGAAATTTCAAGTCGAGGTCTTGGGGGTTGTTGCTTGCCATCCTAGAAAGGAAAAAGAAGATGAAAATATGGAAACGTTTAGAGTTCAGGACTGTGAAAAAGACGATTACTTTCTTGTTACATGGAGCAAGTCTAAGTCAGAACTTTGCTGTTTCTGCCGTATGTTTGAATACAAAGGGTTTCTCTGTCGACATGCCTTGATGATTCTGCAGATGTGTGGTTTCGCCAGCATCCCACCTCGTTATATTTTGAAAAGGTGGACAAAAGATGCTAAGAGTGGAGTAATGGCTGGTGAAGGAGCAGACCAGATACAAACCAGAGTTCAGCGTTATAACGATTTGTGTAGTCGAGCCATCGAATTAAGCGAGGAAGGTTGTGTGTCAGAAGAAAACTACAGCATCGTATTGCGCACACTAGTCGAGACCCTGAAAAATTGTGTCGATCTGAATAATGCCAGAAACAACATTG